>NW_028296308.1:0-62187 GCF_964197995.2 Scardinius erythrophthalmus
TACGCACTCAAATATGCGTGCCTATAGACTAAACACGTAATACGCATGCATGCTGTCACCGTTTTCACAGATTCACGTTTTTGAAGTTTACACAGAGATGATAACGATATCGTTTTGTAACTTGATTTTTGAAATCTATTTCAAAGTTTGTGTTCTCAGGCCATCAAAACTGTGTTGATGTGTAAATGACACAACCCATAACCAGAACGCAGTTGAAAACAGTAGCTACGTTTACATGGACACAATCGGAATGAAATCAATCCGATTGATGAATCCGAACAAGGTGTTTACATGAATGATAAATAAAGTAATCGGGTTGATGTGCGCGTTTATATGTCACAAGTTTCAAATCGGATCTGATGTTTTGACATGCGCACACTGCACGAATATACAGACTTTCCCGCATAAATATTCTCATCTATTGGTTCTTTATTTGTTTTAAACAGCAGACGTAATATTAATTCGTCTCTGGTCATAATTTAGAGCATATTAACCGTTTTGCCGTGCTGCTTATTGATCATGCAGTAAAAATGCCCCTCCCCGCAGCCAAAACCAGTCGTCTGTGGATGAGAATCCAAAACAAGCACTGGTGGGACGTTGTCCTGCTTCACTTCACAGACGCGCGAGTGAAATTAGGATTTTAGAATGACGGAAACTTATTAATATGACACTTTATTCAACAGGAAGAACAGCTCGTTCCGCGCGTCATACGTCATTACGCTATTTAACGTCATCGCACATGCGCAGTCCTTTTAGTTTCGGTTTTCAATCCGATCAAGTGTTTACATGTTCTCTCGATCGGATTACAAAAGGGATAAACCACCCCTTTCAATCGGATCGAAATTTCATTCGGATCGAGCTCAATCGGATCGATTAAGGTGTTTACATGAGGGTTTTTTAGTCCGATTGAGCCGTCAGTCCGATTATAATTAAGTGTCCATGTAAACGCAGCTAGTGTCGAGTAAATGGCCCCTAAATTAATAACTAATGATTTTTACAGCGGAAATGAATCAACGCTGAACTTACTTAAACTGGACAATGACTGTCTTCTAGAGCTGCTGTAAAACAGTCTTTGTTGCATTAATTATCTGTTATCACTGTAAAACAGCTTTGAAACAATCTGTATTGTAAAAAAAGCGCTACAGTATATAAATAAAGGTGACTTGACTATGCAGTCTGTACATGTAACAGAAGTGAATAGTTCACCTCCCAAGTCTTCTGTTCATCACGTGACATCCAACTCTTTATTAACACATTCAATGTTATTAAAAAGAAAGGACCATCATGACAGAAATTAACAAATTTATAAATTTCTAATTTATTGCAGGGCACATGCAGGAACTGTATCAATAACAGCTCATACGTTAGCTGAGCAGTAACGTGAATGACTGACTAACATTAAAGTTTGCAAAACAAATCTAGCTCAATCCTTCATAATTTCTAAAAAAACAAAGTAGTACAAACAACAGACAGTACATTAATTGACACAATTTTAGGTAATAGTGGCCCACAGCTGCTTTGCAGAACTATTTCAGTAAGACAGTAATAACGCGAGTTAGCGTTTAGCTGGAAATGTACACAATATAAAACACAAAACTACGCATTTTGAACACCCTGTTGAAAATATTTACAGGTTGTGATTCTGAGGAGCAAGTTGGTCCACATAAACTGGGTACTGACCCATCTTTCAAGAGAAAGCGTTTGTGGGTGGGTCAAGTTGTTCGCTAGTGGACAACGTAGAACATAGGTGGGCATTATGCAAATGTTTTTCCCTTTTCCAAAAGACTGACCTTAACATTTTTTATTTTAGTAAGTAGTGAAGCAGTTTTGTTAGAATATTTTTTTTCTAAGAAATAATAATAAAACATTATTGAAAGCTACTAAATGTTTTCTTTTCAAGAATATTTTTTTTTCAGTGCATTATGATTTCTGGATAAATGTTTTACTTTATGCAGAAGAGGTGTATTCGAGTCATTGTATGTATGAACTGCATTTTTTTTATTATGATATTTTTTGTACAAAAAAGTGAGTGTCACGTCATTGATCCAAATTTACTGGATAAGCTTAACTTAGTGTTTAGCTTAACTAAACACTTTTGCCAAGAAAGTTCTTACTATAACAATGTCCTCATAAACTAACTGTTTTTGTGTGAGCGGGAAGCCTTAATTCCAATTTTAGACCTCTCTAATGGAAATTCCTGATATGACAAATTGTGTTTAATCAGCATGTAAAAATAGAAATGTTTTGGTTATGATGTAATCTAATTGTAATATTCTTTATAGCAATTCACCCCGGTCTTGGCTGCATGCACCTCTTTGAGTGCTTGATTTACATTGGCAATAAATCAAATCCCACTCCTGATTAAGTTCAGAAAAATCCAACTAAAAATAAGCAGCTTTGAGTGACTTGCCCTGGTCAGTATCATAAAGTCAAAACAGCCTTCACCAATATGAGACATTCCAGAGTTTTACAGTGATATCGGTTTTCCTGTTTTACACCCGTGCCAAGTTAAAAGACACAAAAAGCTGATGAAAATACAGGAAATAGACCCAGTCAGAGTTGAGGGTTTTGCGGCTTGTGGAATTGTAATTCTTGCCAAAATGTAAATATACATGATCTGGATTATAATTTTTGGCTCATACAGTATGCAAGAAATTTAGAAAAAATATGAATGTGTGCAGAACGCTGTAATCATGCATGCATGCACAACTTTTCTGATTGTAAATACGTAGTGTTCGAGTAAACAAGACACATGACTATTGATATGAGGTGTTCACTGAAAGATTCACTGCTCATTGTCTGCACTTCTCCTTAAAGTTAGATGTTTGCATACCCTACCAAGTCGACTGTTTCCTTACGCTAACGCAGAATGCTTGTAATTACACTGAACTTCTGACAAATGCATTTCTTGTAATCTCTCTTCCAATTTCCCACTTACAACATAAATTAATCATATTACAATTGAACGAGCTGTCTGCTTAATACGCTCATTTTTTTCCCTCCATTTCACCGTTGCTTTGCAACACATCCGTCTCTATGATTATCTCAACTGGTGCCAGCAAATGACTGTGACCTCTTTAATTTGGCCTGTGATGAGGGCCCCTCCAATTCTCCACAGTCCCCTTTTAAAGCACAAAAAAAGTAGAGAGTGAAAGCAATGTTGTTGCCATGGCTACCTGCTGGCAGCCTCCTCCGTGTACCGAAAGCCCCCACAATGAACAGCACTGGCTGTTCCCAACCCTGAGCCTGGGTGGGAGGGGTGGAGCTGCTTGGAAACAAGGGGAGGTCTCTCTTCAACCAAACCAAGGCTGCTGGCTGGGGAAAGAGCAACAAAAGGTTCAACACAAACCCAATGCTCTCCCTTGTGTCTGTGTGGCTGGGTGATGGGCGCGCTCTGTATACAGTACTTGGCCGCTCAGATGATGCCAGGGGCTGTTATCGGTTCTCATGACAGGTTGATTAGCACTGCATTTACATTCAACTCTGCTGAAACTCCCAAAATGAATCCTTATGAAAAAGGCCCATAGTTCTTGCATACCAACTATAGTTCAACTGTGGTATTTCTTATTGCAGTGCTTAGACCCAAAGTAACTATGGTTTCTGCAGTTAGTGTTACTATACTTCCTATAGTAAAACCAAGGTTAATGTTTTGTAAGGGAAGGGAAGTATGTTTTATACAACCATGAACTCTGGGAAGACACACACCTCGCATTTGATCTCAGTAGTTTAAGGTTAGCATGCTGCTAGGCTAAAATACATAATACGCATATATTTGGTTAAATAGTCAATACACACTTAAGGTGTGGTCACATTTACCATTGTTCAGAGAATTTTCTTGAGCAAAATCCATTTAAAAAGGAATCCACACATTGGGAATTACCCACGCAGATTTCACAACACGTTCAAATTGTTGACTTCTGTCATCATGAGCTGTGGTCCATTCATCGCTACACTATTGGTGATAATAGATGAAGACAATAGACATGACCACACCTTTAGTCTGTTGCAGTAAATTCTGAATATGCCTTCTTTGCAAAGGGCATATGTGATCCTGTCTTAGAATATGACTAAAACAAGGTATCTAGGGAAGCATACAGTAATTACAATGACTACCATTGAAAGCATTACTGTGATGCCTTAAACAGCTGCCTTGGTAGAGAGTCCTCTAGGTTTCAGAACATAGCATTTATCTCAAACCTTGCTAGCAAAATTAACCACTGTAGCCTGTGAAATTCCCCAAAAGAAGAGGAAAACGACTGTATATTATTTATTAATGAAGTTGGGTAGTCGTATCTACGCCCATCGCAATGCTCAGGTGACTTTGGTAGCAGTTTGCTGGGGGTTAAATGTCAGCCCCGCCTTTGCTAAGTCAGACCCTGTGAGGGAAAACGATCCAGGTAATGGATCTGAGCGGAGATCACATAATACCCAGCCTGGACTCTGAGAACACATCGCTCTCGCTTGATACTTTCACAGCTGTCCTTTGTAAAGGTCCATTTCTCTAGTTTTGTGTGTTTGTACATGTCCATGAACATCAGCTGTTATCTACAGTATATGTTTTAGTGTGTATTTGTGCCTGTGTTGGCAGTTGCCCACAGTGTGCACACTTCTTCCTTTTGCAGATGCAGTTGCTATTGGACACAGAGGAGGTAGTGGTGGTGTTTAGGCAGCCGCCCCCGCTCCTGCCCCTGCCCCTGCCCCTGCCCCTGCCTCTGCTTCTGCCCCGCGGTGATGCGCTGACCTTGGCCACAGCACATAGATGCAGACCCGATTCAGTCCCTGCAGCCACACCAGCCAGAGCCCCCTCTTTCTGTGCAGGTGGACACACACAAACACACACAGTGCCTCCTGAAGAGTCCTTGCCCCCGAGCATGCACAGGCCATGTGCTTCTGAACTCCACACTGAAGAACATTTACTGGAATAATACACTTGTTAGCTAGAAAAAGACTGCCTGGTTAAGCACAGACCTCACCAATGAACATTTAATGTGCCTTCATATTTAAAGAAAAACATTTTTTTGACCCCAACAAGTCCCTGATCCTGTTTTTACAGTCATTCTATGGTTTGTGGTCCTTTCTTGGCTTGATGTGGTCAAATTGGTGGAAATTTCACAGTAAACCTTGCATAATATTTGAAAGAACTGAATAGATTTTAATAAACAATATCATATCTAATAAAATCGATAAAATTTACGTCGATAACGAAGATAAGCTCTGGACTTTTTTACTTAATATGGATTTATCTAACAGCCTATCACACACCAGGAATAAACGCGACAACAGCCATTCAGTGCATGTCGCAAATAAGTGATTTCTGCGTGTCACTGTGTCAATGAACAACGTGGTTTTGTTCACCATTTTATTTGATAAAAACGACCGATAAAAACACTAAAACTGAAACCAAAATGAAAGATTTTCACACAAAAAAACGTCATAATAAAAGCGTCGGTTTAATTCTGAGAAATGATGACAGCAATGTGTCACTTCTGTATACTAAAATGTACTTCTCAAAGTAGTAATAGTAAAATTATTATTTCTATATGATATGATACAACCAAGATATGTTGTTCATACATGTTTTAAATCTATACAGTTCTGTTGTGCAGCATCTTATTTGACAAAAAAAACCCTGTTTTGTTGTAAATTGTTATTTTTCATTTGATTACATTTTAAATGCTTGTTTAAATTTTCTATAAATTTATAAAACACAACCCCCTCCCCCCCCCCCACTCTCAAGGTATAACAAATATGTGGAAACTATTTCCTTTCCAATTAATGGTAAATGAATATCGTGCTAAATATTGATATCGTTTGATTTAGAAAAAAATATTTTTGGCCATATCGCCCAGCCTTAATGCTAGGGTGTTGTGAGTGGTTGCCAGGCCATTGCTGGACCAAGTAAAAAAAAAAAAGCTACAGATCTCTTTTCTGGTCCCCAGATACAGTATAGCTTAGCTCTCTCTTTCAGTGTAAGTATGTGGGATTTTTCACTTGGATTATCCTCCGACAGGCTAAAATTGAGAATCCAATCACTTTGAAAAGTAACTTCACACCCATAATTTGAAGTATATTTTAAGTTCATGTTATTTGCCGTAAAGTCCATAACCCAAAAAATGAGCAATAAAAAGTAAATAACGAGTAAATATTAATAAATATTTCAAAATCATGGCAAATGTAAATGAGCAGTAAGTAAATAACGAGTTAATATCAATAAATATTTCAAAATCATGGCAAATGTATGACATTTTTTTTGTGTTATAGATTTGAAACTAATCTTGTGTTGAATTAGCATGCCAGTGAGGAAACATGAGCTTTCTGCCCTGAACCGTAGCATGCTGTTCATCACACTTGAGATCAGAGATCAGAGCCCATACAAGTGAAGTGACCAGACAGCATGGAGGAACACCCTGTTATAAAAAACCCATCTTTCTCAGATCTTCTGGCTTGATTGGAGCAGTGAACCTCTGAGCATGACCTCATCGACAAAAGTTCCCATATTGTTTTAATAACTGAAGCAGGTCAAATTCATTCAATTGTGTTTAACAGAAACAACTTATTCTGAATTAATTACAGCTTATGTCTCACATCTAACAGATGATGGACCTTGCATTCAAAATATAATTTTGCCAGTTAGTTCTCACATGATTCATTTTGGAATTAATTTATTGTTATGAATTAGATCCTTATGTTAAAAAAAATAAGTACTATGGTGATACCATAATGTGATTGTGTCAGATGGCAATAATATGGTACTGTAAAATTAGCATTTTTTCATATACCATTTATTTACATGCAGTACTATAGTATAACCATGTTACAAAAAGAATGAAGATACCATGCTACTGGATTCAGAATCTAAAACTTTAAAACTTAGAGTTTTGTCATACGTACATCATTGGTGTTTGATTGTATTAAAATTCAAAGAATATAATCCCCAAAGAATATAATTTACTAATTAGCTGTTAAAGTTACTGTAGATGCTGAACCTACCTCTATGTAATCTAATTTCTAATCAAGCTGTAGTTTGCATCATGCGAATGATTTCATTTTGAATTGAACAATTAGTAGTACGCAAAAACAAAAATCTATTATTGTAGTGACAGTTCTCATTTACAGCAGTAAAGGATGTGCACATAATGTCATGATGTTTATATTACAGTCAAATTTGACTGTGAAATGGTGTGAAGTAATTCCTTTTCTTGTTCTGCGCAGAATGTTCAGGGCAGGATCACAGACAGCGGCAAGTTACCCAGCAGGAGATGCATTTATTGTGCCGCGACGGGTCTCTCATGCAGCCGGGAAATCTGTGTGGCTAATGCGCCATCAACGCATTTCCCAGCTTCTGCACTCTGCCGTAGATCGCTAAGTACTTTGTTTATTGATGGCCCACCATTGCCCTCATCAAAAGCTAGTTCTTCGCACTGGGACATTTCGAAGTCACCTCATTGAGTATTTCTGCAGTCACATCTAAACATTAAAAGGTTGTTTGCTCTAGAATACAAAAAAAAATAAAAAAATCTCCCATGACATTTTTAAACCTTTTTTCTATTGTGCAGAAGACAAAAGGAGATCTTTAGCATTTGGACCAGAGACAGTTGTGGTCACCATTCGTTTTCATTGTATAGAATAAAGCAGCTTGGATAGTCTGCTAAGCATCATCTTTTGTGTTACGTCCAAGAGAGAAAGTCATACAGGTTTGAACAGCATGAGAGAGAGAATAACTTGACACGCTATCCCTGAAATGGACCTTGTAGAAGTGTCGTTTTTTAATGGTGAAATAGATTAGGATTGTTGGAGGGATGACAGTCACGGTTTTACTTTGAATAGTGCTGGTGGAACAGAAATCTTTGGTAGCATGTCATTTATAGTTGATGTGTAAATGTGTATATATTGGCCTACATGGGCTTGGTTAATCTTATCACCTTACAACAACTGTTTGCCTGCTGTGCAGTTAACCATGGTAAACACGGACATTGTAGCCCACCTAATCGCCTTGGGTCCTCTCTGTGCCACTTCTGTAATCAAGGGTGTTCACTCTTTTTCTATCTATCTTTGTCTCTCTCCGCTTTGCAGGGGAGCTAAGATGGGGCCATGTTCCCTGGCAGAGTTCCATACACGGCTCACCCTCCCACTGGAACGCCTGATTCCAGTTCAGCCCTTTACAAGACATGCCAGGACCCTTTGTGTGCCAGGCTGGGCTGGGTGTGCGGGCAGAGCGGGACTGCTTCCTCGAGATGTCATTATTGCTGGGTAAATTGCCACTCTTGTCAGAGGCTGCAGCTGGGTGGCATAGCTTTTCATAAAGAAGCATCAGGGCTAATCAGCATTAAAAGCGTGAGCAGAGTGGTATTTCAATGCCCATTTTAGTCAGACACAAGGATGAAGGTCTTTGTTTTTTCTCGTGTAATTCACCAGGATGATCTTGTATTGATATGTCTTATACTTATCTTGTAGTTTTTATGACGATATGGGTTGTCGTTTGCGGGAATCAATATTACATCATTCTTTTTAGATCTGAGAAATTTCATCTGTATACTCAAGTGCAAAAATATATGATGTGATACACCTTGGTGTTTAAAATGGATCTATTTAGGTAATGAACTTAGGGATGCCACTATACAGCTTTTAATTGTCAAAGTCCCAAATTCAGGTTTCCATCACATACTGTATGATGAATTCCAAACATGAAAACATAGTGTAATATAAAAAGGCCATTAAGAGATTTTTCTGAAAGAGATTTGGTAAAAGCTAACATGGGCAGAGTATTCTTCAAAGCACTATCAAACCCCATCAGCTTGTGTGTGCGTGGAACAAAGTCTATCAGAGATGCAAATTAGCTCTTTTTCCTATACATTAATTAGGATTCCCAGAAGAGCGAATCTGCATCTTGAAAACCGTAGCTGCCTCTTCCATCGCCGAGCCTTTGCAACATTCCCTTGTGCATGCTTTCATAAACAGAAATAAATGGCTTTTAGGATTGAATTGTAGTACAGAGATGCGTTCATAATCTAACGGAGAGCAATGTCTGGTGACTAATAGAAATGGAGCCAATTAAGAGCTGTGTGTGGCAGACGGTTTCTTACTAAAACATCTTGTAATACAAACATGAAATGTACCGATTTATACGTTAAATGCATACAGAGAAGTAGCTTAATATTGTTAATAAATATTTTCAAATATTGGGATAAATGTGATAAGTTTGACAGTAGGTCAAAATCTGATTTTCCACATAATTGCCAAACTGCAAGTGGATAAGCTAAATATGTAAGACAATACAGCATGACAGTTTAATAATAACTACTACTACTAATTATTATTATTGCATCATATTTATGTAATAATTTAATAGATTATTGATATTTTCTTTTAATTTAATTGTTAATTTAATTACATTTTAAAAATTGTTCCATGTTTTCCACTGTAAAGCTCTTTTAATGGTCTGAATTTATATAAAGTAGGGTACTTTTTTGAGAAAATATACCCTCTCTCTCTCTCTCTCTCTCTCTCTCTCTCTCTCTCTCTCTCTCTCTCTCTCTCTCTCTCTCTCTCTCTATCGACACGAACAAGATGATGAAGAGGAAAGTCTCTTTAATTAATCCACAGTCATAAATCCAAAAAAGAGCGAGAGCTACTCACACACGTAACATAGGCAATACCCGACAATGAACACAAACAGACCTGAACTTAAGTACACGTGATAACGAGGTACATGTAGATAATGAGTGCACAACTGCACGTAATGAGTGACCAAGACAACAAACAACTAACTCAGGCAGAAGGTGGAGGAACACAAAAAGTCCAAACTAACAGAACCGTCTCTCTCTCTCTCTCTCTCTCTCTCTCTCTCTCTCTTCCCCTTTAAACGGGGAGGTACTCTAGTGTTTCTCCGCTGCCTGTGCTCAGAGACATGTCGGAAACCTCCCACGAGGGGCCCCGTGTAATTCGATGCATGCTGTTAAAGCTTAGAGTATTGTCTTCTCTTGCTTATGAAGCCTCCACCCACCGGCCCACCCTACATTTAGCGGATCATGTGACCGTGGTAAGTCATTTGCAAGTACAACAGTTCTCTGTGAGCTCCCATTCATTTCCTGAGAACTGCCCTGAGCAGCTGAGAGGAGCAGAGAGGGGAGGGAGTCACACACAGTGAGAGAGAGAGAGAGAGAGAGAGAGTGAGAGACAGACAGACAGAGAGGACTGTATAAGGAAGACAGTTTCTGTCGCTCTGCAGCTCCTGGTCAGGTCTGTGTATGTTTTATTCTCTTTCGCTTTTTATCTCTGTTTTTCTTTTCTTTTCTTTTTTGAATACTTCTGTCTCGCTTGTTTGTCTGTGCTCCGTGCATCTCGTTCAGCTGTCACCGTAGAGTTACGCTAAAAAAATGACAAGTCTGATGCTGTCCAGCCTTCTAAAATAATCGTACAATGCAGGTGGTCAAAAACATGATTAAAAAAAGCATGATGTCATTTTTTTTCCCCTGTGTTGTCCACTGAGTTTGAAATATGTAGTGCAATGCACAATATTAATGTACTGTAAAGTGGTTTGAAGTGTCTCAGTAGAGTTTTATTATTTCTCTGGTTCATTTGGTGTGTGTGTATTTTGGAGAAGGTTTAGTTAAAGTTAAAGACAAAGTGGTTTTCTGGGTTAAATATTGACACACTGTCAGAGTAGTGTATGCGAGGAAAGTGAGCCGGAGGTTTCTGAGCAGCCACTGTTCCACTCTCAAAAAAGTTTCATCCCCCCGTTCGGCATGAAAGCATGAGCGTAAGTGAGTGCGAGCGCGTATGAGTGCGTTTGCCGATGGCACGTGTATCTCTGAAGCGATGACAGGCTTCCCGGTGAGTGGAGTTACCGTGGTGACAAACTGGGGTAGGAATCAGAGACTCAAGTGGTGGAGGAAGGACAGCGAGGGGGCGGGAGGCAAGCGTTCGTATGTGTGTGCCGGGGTGTTGCATGGGTGGTGTCGTGGATGTCATCTGCTCCTCAAGGAACAGTCATTGGTATTGATGGCTGGCTGTCAGTGGCGGGCTCCTGGTCTGTGGGCTGGCCCGTGGCTGTTCTTTTCAATTACGCCAGACCTCCGCAACTGACAGCGAAGGCATTTGTTCACGGAGAGAGTGGTGTGGAGGTCGATGTGCATTTGTGTGTGTGCAATTTTATGTGGAGGTTGGATTCCTTATGTGTGTGTGTACTTTGGTACTGTGTCCTGATCTGTGTGACTCTTCACAGTGCTAATGTTGGTCACTCAGCCTTAAACTGTGAGGCAGCCACTGCTGCTTAAGGCTATTCTGCCAGAGAGATGAGGTTATTTAATGCTTTTCTGGTTAAGACCCTTGATTCAGGACACAGTGAGTGTATGTGTGTGTATTGTCCAAAACACTAGTAAACTATACTATTGCTGCTGATACTATAGGTCATGTTGACCAAAATTTTTATTTAATGGCACTCAGTATAACAAACCATTATTGTTGTTATTATTGTATATATTGCTACATTTTTTTTGGTTAAAGGTTTGAATAATGCCTCAAATTGCTCAGGAGAGTACTAAGTGACCAATTTACGGTTTTCACCTGGCAGACCATAAAACGGGTGGGGGAAAAATCTCTTAGATTTACATTGAAAGAGGGATCTTTGAAGGAGCGTTTCTTTGAGGTGGCCTCTCACGTCTTGGGTCAGTAAGTAACCACCTAGCAACCACACAGAACACCTTAGCAACTGCATAGCAACATACTACAAACCACTCAGAACATCCTTAGCAACCGCAACCAAAGCCCTGGCAACCACCCAGAATACCCTAGCATTGTGGCAGTCAGTTCTGCACAGCAGGGAGCTCTTACATTCTTTAGAGAATCAAATGGATCAGTTTTTTATTTTAGCATGTCTATGTTGGTGTTCAAATCTACATTTATTGATAACTGTTCATGTTTCAAATGTGTTCTATTACTATATATATATATAAATCACTTTTTAGGGTCACAGTTTCGATACGGTTCGGTATTCAGGGAAAAAGGGTCTACTGTCAAATAAAAATAAAGAAGAACAAATACAGTAGAGCAAAGATACAATTAAAATAAACAGTGTTTTTCAGGTATAATAGTAGTTTCTACGTATAGAAATTGAATAAGTAATCAAAAGTAAAACAAAATTGCATATAATCTTCACTGTATAAATTAAATAAAGATTAATCATTATTAAAGTTACACAAGCTATTCGGTCAAGAGCATTGAGTAATTTTTTTGTATTTTGTTGTTTGATTAACATTAAAACCACAGACAGCAGGAATATTAGGCTCCTGTCACTTCAAGACATAATTCACTGATCCAGTACACTAATACTGAACACATGCGTTGTCTTTCTCGACTGTTTACGTTCACTTCACTGTGTTTACGACACTCGTATGTCACGTTCACAGACATAATACTATGTTTGCTAGGATATTTATACCAAGACGGGCATGTTGACAATTTTTGTGTGAATTTGTCCATTCAAGCGCTAGACTCGAAACTCAATATTTGCGTGCTGTCTGAGCCGCGGCTCTCTGTGTGTGCTATATATGTGTAAAGCATGTTGGACACTTTCTGATAAAAAATCCAATCTTTAATTTGATTCATTTGATTCAAGTTTAATTGTTTGACTCTGTGGTCCCTGTCAAAAGTGTATTGGAGGATTTTATCGGTGGCTTCGAGATAGCAATCAGCCAGATAGAGGGCTCAATAATGGGACCCAATAATCACAGGACAGCGTATCTGCTTATCACCTCAGCTTTACGTTGCGCTGGAGGATTCCATTAAAATGGTTTCTCCATCCACACAAGTGGGCCCTGATGGCCATGTGGATCGAGAATTAAAAGGTTAGCACCCTTCTGCTCGAAGGAGCTTCACGCAGGTGGGCTGGGGATAGTGAATTATTGATGGAACTTGCCTGAGACTGGACACCTTGCTGAAGGGATTATATGGGAAATCCTCAAAAGACACCCCCAGAACACCCCACCCCAGAGGAAGTGGGCAGGGATTGAAACCCAAACCGGCCCCATCTGTACCAAGCTCAGCCCAGGGGACTCAGGAATGCCCCTGTGGTCTACATAGCTGTCGGCTCCAGCTGATCAAATGTTCAGCTTTGCCCCCAATCCCGCTTTAGTGACAAACAGCTAAAGAGCACAGCACATTCAGAGCGGACATGTTGAGTTAATGTTGGGTTTGTCACCGGGCCTGTCCAATGACACAGAGAGCGTGTCGGTTTAATGATACCCTTCACTGCACTGATGGATCCAGGTGTGTGGTTTGTGTAACCAGACTAAACTGAGCGATTCTGTGGTGCATACTACAAAATAGTATGAAAAATAATTTGTCATTCCTTATTGGATCATGACATACAATATGTGTCTGCGCTAAGGCTGGCTTCATGCATGTCTGTGAGTAAACTGAAACATGTGACAGAAACAGAGTGTGTCCTTCAATAGAGTAATGACTCATAAATGTTTGCTAACTCAGAAAGTAATGTCATGATTGTTTGGTAATACAAGAGGGATGTGGATGCCACTACTCACTCACTTTCTATTTGATTATTTACAGATTATTTATTTATTTATAATTAATTAATTAATTATTTCAGAAAACAGCTTCAGTCCATTTTTCATTTTAAATATGTTACGATCATACATTGATTTGTTATTTATTTATTTCATGAACAATTTTGGGCCGTTTTCCATTTGCGCTAAGAAAAGGGACAATCTGAGATTATCATTAATATTATTTATCTATTTCATTAACAATTTCAGGCCTTTTTCCATTTGATATATTTCTGAAAAAAGGGATGGCCTGAGGTAGATTTAAAAAAAAATTATTTAACAATTTCAGGCCATTTTCCATTTGATATATGTTTCTAAAGTAAGAGGACGATCTGAGATTATCATGATCATTCTTCAACGTCTGTGTTTAGTGCCCATACAAAAACTAACTAAGAGAAGAGTAGGGGAAAGAAGGAATTGTGGGTAACTACGTGGGTCTTATGATCTCTCTCTTCCTCCTCATTTCAACATTTCGCTAAGCTGACAAAATGTTCTAGTGTGTCCTCTGGTGTGTTCAACCCTTGACCCTCTTGTCCAGCCCTGGTTTGTTTACTGAAGCTGTGTGTGGTGAGGGGGAGGGATGATTGTTGAACACTCTGGCATAGAAAGCAAGACGTGGAATTCTACATCTACTTCAAGTACACATATTTTCAATGACACATGTCACTATTCAGTATCAGTAACTCTGGATATACCCTACACTCTTTATTTATGTCATGTATTCAGAGTGGTCTTAATGGCATGAATATCTGTACTGATGTTTACATATGCCTCCTTTCAGTTATTAGACATGGTATGGCTCTTCATGACAGTAAGAGAAATCGAAGACGACTAAACCTGCGCTGTACACTATCTATGTGCTGTTCTCTGCCTGTCGTCATGACAACACCGTTAGCGCACCTATCTGCCGTCCCTTAACCTAAGATGACTTTTGGGAACTTAATGGAAAAAAATTGAATCAATATAATCCCTCAAAGCGTAACAATACATCCAGGATTTGTTGTGATTTTTTTTTTTTAATTGCTCAGTCAGGGGACTCAGAAACCATCAGTAGGACATTCTGAGATATGCATGAACTTTGTTAGCAGTTTTAGGTCCAGCGATCGGGGGGTTGAGAAATTATGCAAACAACATATGGAGTCAATTACGATCCAAAGGCAAAGCACAGCATGCATGGCTCAGCTTTGAGAGACTGGAACGTGAGTCTATGTCATATAGTATAACTTCCCTCCGGCGACTAGCTCAGACTTGTACCTGGCACTTAATGTTGGATATAAGCAGAAAACGTGGAAAAGTAAACTGAAAAGCAGACGCTGCATGTGAAGCATAAATAGAAATCCAGCTGCTTATTCTATTAAGTAAGGCTATGGGTGCCAGAATGGGTCTTTATTTTATTTTATTTTATTTTACACTCTAACGAAAGGCTCAATCTAACATTATCCTGAGTATTTATTTGTTTTGTTTTTTTATTAATTAATTAAAGGGTTAGTTCACCCAAAAATTTATTTCAAGATAAGTTTCTGGCCATTTTTCATTTGAAATATGCTCTAAAAAATTACAATCTGAGATTATCACAATCATAATTCTTTTATGTATTAATGCCATGAACAACTTCAGGACTTTTTTTCATTTTATACATGTTAGGTTACAGCCTGAGATTATTACAGTCATAAATATGTATTTCTTTATATTTTTATTATATACACATACATATTTATCGATTTATTTATTTGTCACAAACCATTTTCATTTGTTTATTTATCTGGATATGCCCAGACTGGGACCTAAATCTGGATATTTGCAGAAAACGTGGAAAAGTAAACTGAAAAGCAGACATTACATGTGAAGCATGAATATAAACCCAGCTGCTTATTCTATTAAATGAGGCTATGGGTGCCTGAATGGGTCAGATTTCAGGACAAAAACACCCTCATGAGGACTTCCTGTTTTATTTAATGTTTGAGTGAGTTGAACTCTTTTTGCTCTGTAGTTGTTATTTTACTTAATGTGGCAAGAGTGCCGGTTATAGATTTGCAGAAAGAAATCGAGAGTGCAAGCGTCTGTGTGCTGTGCTTCGTGCATGTTGTGATAGTGTGTTTTCTTGTTTGGCACAAATGCCATTGCTCAATCAGAGAGTGTGTGTAGGAGGTTCTACAAGAGGATGTGAGCTGTGTAAATATGCACGTTCTGAAACTGTGAATCTGGGTGAATCTGAAATTGTGAATCTGGGAGATTATTATATAGGTCCATCCTGTTCCCATTTAACCTACCAAAATTCTGCTGGAGTTTAGTTAACAAACTAGTAGCAGGTAAGTTTGCGTTTGTGCATTGATACCTGGTCTTGTTTATCTCAAATGTATGTATTTATGTGTAGGGGGAGGGTGCCGGTATGCAAGGCATTGAAAAGCTACAGAGAGGCGTCTTTAAGAACCTCTTCACCATTAAGGCTGGAGGATGCAGCCAGCCCCCCCGAGACATGAGGAGTGGGTTATTGTACTGATGATAATACACTACACCACCTCCACCCACAGACCTCCAACCCTCCTCCCATCTACCTCCGCAAACACTTAACAGACTCAATACATTGTATAACCTGCACTGCTATACATAGTACGACTGCACTTATTTCCATATGATGTATGGTGAACAGTAGAATGACATGCTATGAATGAAAGGCCTGTAGCTGATCTCCTTATATAGCATTGATGATAGTTGTGTAACTGCAAGTGGCATTCAAGTGCACATTTCATTTGCTATTATTTACAGAAAATCACCAGTCCTGATACAAAAGCATGTGGTATAACTAGACCTCATTTTCTGAAGAGAATGCGAGTGCTGCTAACCTGTGCTAAGCTAACGATTTTGATGCTAAGTGTTGCCAGGGCATTGCTATAAGTGTTTTTTTATAGCTCACTGCTATTCGGTTCCTGTGATGTTTTGGGTAATTGCTTACTAGGTTCAGAACCAACCCTTAATGTAAAAAATACTAGTACTGCAAATTGTCATATTAATTTAGTTACATAATTGATGTTGGCTGGTCAAACAGACCACTCTCCTAAATTCATATGGTTAATGTGTATTATTATTGTTGTTATTATTGTTATTATAAATACACTACCGTTCAAAAGTTTTTTTTTTTTCAGTAAGATTTTTTAAAAGAAGATTAATACGTTTATTTAGAAAGGATGCATTAAATTGTTCAAAAGTGACGGTAAAGATATTTATGTTACAAAAGATTACGAGTTTAAATAAATGCTGTTCTTTTGAACTTTATATTCATCAAAGTATCCTGAAAAATGTATCACGATCTCCTCAAAATATTACAGCACAACTGTTTTCAACATTGGTGATAATAAGAAATGTTATTGAGCAGCAATAATGATGCTGAAAATTCAGCTTTGCCATCACTGGAATAAATAACATTTTTAATAACATAAATAACATTTAAACAAAAACAAAAAACAGTTATTTTACATTGTAATAGTATTTCACAATATTACTGTTTTTTTGGTCAAATAAATGCAGCCTTGGTGAGCATAAGAGACTTCTTTCATAAACATTAAAGGTCCCGTTCTATGCCCCTTTTCACAAGATGTAAAATAAGTCTCTGATGTCCCCAAAGTGTGTATGTGAAGTTTGAGCTCAAAATACCCAACAGATCATTTTTTACAGCATGTTTAAATTGACATTTTTTGGGGCTCAGAAAAACGAGCCGTTTCAGTGTGTCCCCTTTAAATGCAAATGAGGTGCTGCTGGACGACACAGGGGGCGGAGCTTCATGAGCTCGTGCTCAGTCTGTCAGGAAAAATTCATCTCACGGAATGATGATAATATCAGAAACTCTCAGTAACGGCGTTCATTTCGAGTCGGACAATAATGCCTACAGAGTCAGAGTGCTGTATAGAGATGAAACAGGTATGGTTTAGTAGTTTAATTACGGTTATTATAACGTATTTGTCATCTGCTTGTAGGCTATGTATCCATTATTTATTAATAGCCTACAAGTCTGCTGTCTGAATGATGATCAAACATGTACTGATGTGTTTAATAAAGTTTATTGTACATCACACAAAAGATGAAGCGTCAGTTTTACTTCAGAAAATCACCGTAAGAGCTGAGTAAACACAGTAGGCTAAGTTATAGGAAGTGCGCAAGTAGCCAGTAGAGTTGAGGGAGCATTCCTGTGGGCGGAGGTTAGTCAAGAAACGGTTCTGGTGATGTCACTAATGCAGGATGTAGAGGGGTGTAGTCCAATCGAGACGTTTTTTGTAGTCAACTTCTGTTAAATAAAATATCTCGCTTGGCATTGAACTTTGAGCTTTATAATTTTACAGATATTATTTATGCTCTAACAGCAACATTACACACTAACTAAAGTTTGTAACATGGAATCGCATGCAACGGGACCTTTAAAACATTTTTACTGAATTTTACTGAACTAAAAAAACGTTTGAACAGTAGTGTATATAATTTGAATGTACATTTTATAAGAATATGTATTAAAAATATGAGTTTAGATGAGTAAGTCACACTTTACTGCTGTAAGCATAAAGGTGGATATTTGCCCTAAGCGTCTGACAGTGCACAGCTCGAGTGTGAAACAGTATTGTTGTTTGCTCATCTGTGTGTGATGTTTTCTTTGGATGGAACTTCTACCTTTCCAGCAAACAGAGCCACCCTGCAGTCCACAGCTGGTACGAACACATATGGCCCTTAAAAGTTAGCTTTGGACACCTTAAAATGGATTTACTTGAATGCAGGGGACAGCTGTGAGCGTCTTCTTAGCAGGCGTAGGATTTGAGAGGAGGGGCAATCTTCTTAACTGTCAATCACATCTTAAGCAATTGTGGTTGGATGACAAAGGGATGTGCGTTTCTAATGGGGAGAGTTTTTTTTTTCAATTTATGCATTTAAGCAATAGCCAGAGAATAACTTGGCTCTCCCAAATAGGACTATTGTAATAGAGCTTATAATTGTAACGGTCAAAAAGTCACACTCTGAGAAAGTGGATTTTTCTTTTTTTTTAACAGCAGTGACTGTCAATGTATTGGTCACATGTCAGTGACAAGACTGATTACAATGGGCTGGGTTCATTAAAAGTGGATTAATGGCATGTGAATCAATGTGACATTACCACTACATGACTACTCGTTAGTCATAATGACTTGTCGAAAGAAAAACACAGAGGTTCGATTTTCTTTTTTTCACTTCTGTGATTACAGTGCAGCATACTGTAACACAGGCAGTACTCGCTTTCTGTGGACAGACCATTGTCCATTACCATAACATACAGTGTGTAATTACTTACTTTTTTTTTTTTTAATAATAGGACATTTTAGACTATAACAGAATAAAATCTTTACCTTTATAACTCAAATTCTTTATACAGCTGTTAACTGTCTGTCAAACTGCTATGCATTATATTGCAATTCAGTATGTGTGCTGATATCATTGTCCACAAGCATTAGTTTGAAGGGTGCAAATGTGCTGCAGAATAATAGTCTTTGCAGGTGTTACAAGTGTGCGTTGATGGCGTTTTAGTATTAATAATTTTAGTATTATATCCTATTTCAGTATTTATTAATATTTTGAATTAACTTTTTATTTGTATATATTCAGTTTGTTTGTTTTAAAAATATATTTAAGTTTTTTAGTTTATTATTTAGTTTATTAGTTCTATTTAGCTTTAATTTTTATATCAGTTTTAGTCATTTTAGTGCTTCAAATTAAACCTATTTCAGGTATTTGCCAAAACAACATTTCTAATTGTATTTATAATGTATAAAACAGATGTATGTAACTACATTGCTTGGCATAAGGATTATTATTTGTTGTCAATAAGTATAAGTTTTGTTGCTGTGTGTTTATTTTATGAAATCTTGCCGGCTAAATGTAGTAACCATTTGATGAAAATAAAAAAGCCCCATGAATCCATAGGTTACGATGGTTTTAGAGCATCGCTCCGCATTATGGGTAACAACGCCCCTTAGCTGCTCTAAAATCACTGAAAAATATGGCTTCTTGAAGCTTATTCCTCTATTACGTTTTTTTAAGTTCAAGTTCTTCATCTAATATTTGTATTTTGTTTTATTTGAGCTTTATTTCAGTTGCTAAAAATGATTTTTAACAGTTTTTGTTTTAGTCAACAATACTTCTACTCCTAAACTAGAAAGGCCCCCGGTTTTCATTTCAGAAACCTGGTCACTTTACAGTACACCAACTCCAGACTTCTGACGTGACACATTCTGAGAAGGAGAGAGAGAAAGCGGGAGCTGTGAGGCATTGCTGGTCAGAGGCAGTTCATTAGCTTTCTTTTCTGAATTGGAGATGAGGTTGGGTTTCCAGTTCCTGTGCAAACTGAGGGCTTGGAGGGAGAAAATATGGAGTAGGAGCAGCCTATCAGCACATGCACATTCCTTATTGATCCAGCACAGATCATCATCAGCATTTAAGTCCACCTCTCCCCAGCTAAATCCCTCTGCGGTGACCACTCCGCCCATTCCATACCTCTCGGAGCAATTGAGGTTTTTGTGTCAGGTCTATTTTAAAGCATGGACCACTGAGACCACAGCACTTTAACTAAAGGGGGAAGGGAAGAGGTGTGCTAGCAGTGGCCAGGGTCTTGTGCAGCCTACAATTTCAGATTACAAGTAGTGTGTATGTTTAACAGCAGATTTCTTTGTATTTAATATCAGGTATAGGCAACATAGCAAAAATCTATTTATATATATATATATTTATATATATATTTTTATATATTTATATATATATATATATATATATATATATATATATATTCTATTAAATCATTATTTAAAATGTTTAATATATTGTTAGAAAATCTTGTTAACATAATCATTTACAAATTGTATTTTGTTCAAATAAAATAATTTTATTCCAAATCTTAAAATCGTTTTATTTTATTTTATTTTAAAACTCGGTGTTGCATCAAAATCATTGCAAATTTATTGTAAATATTCAATATATCGCCCAGCCCTATTTCTTTTCTACACTACTGTTAAAACAGTATGACACTACAGTGAGATGGATATTATAGAGACAACAGTATACATTATGTGTGACAACTAGGGTGAATTGGAAATTCATGAGAAATATTTCAGAAGTCATAGAACGATTTGGCTGAAGAACCACAGCTCATGAAGCCAGACATGTTTACTAGAACCTGCAAAACCACGTGAATGACAGAAAAAACAAAAACAAAAAAACAATGCCTTTGCTTTAGCTGTGAAGACGCCTCTTTGCTGAGTTGAAAGCCCATCACTCTGCATCCTGATACTTCAAACTAAATATCTAAGCTGTGACTAAATGTCCCAAGGGTGCGTTTAGCGAAACTAATCCCTTTATTCTGTTTTCATAAACTTTGACAGATTTTTCAGCTGAAAATGCTGATCAGGACCAGCTGATCAGGATGCAAGTCAAGTCACCTTTATTTATAGCACGTTTTACAATACAGATTGTTTCAAAGCAGCTTTACAGTGATAACAGGAAAATAATGCAACAAAGTTTGTTTCTGCTGTACAGCAGAAAACAGCATCATAGTCCAGCTTAAGTAAGTTCAGTGATGGTTTGTTTTTGTTGTAAAAAAGTTATTAATTTAGTTAATTTATATATATAGCTGCTCTGAAGAAAACAGTGATGTCATCATCCAGCTCAGTTCAGTTCTCATTTAATGGTGTCAATGTAAGCAGATCAATAATATTGTTGAATATTAAGATATCATCAGATATCGTTCTGTGTAAGTAACTGTGTAGGTGATGCATAAAAAACAACAACAAAAAAAAACAGTTAATTTTAAAATATTAGTATTAGTATTTTTCTTAGCATTACATTCTGCTGTATGGATTCCACTAAACATTAATTTGAGATGTTTTCATGTTTTTAAAAAAGCATGAGTGAAGAATGGACTCTGACCCCTCTTTTCTCCTTTACTCCCTTTTACACAACTCATGACCTCTCACCCCCATAGCACTGACCAATCAGTAAAATAAACCTGGCTGATACTTTATCTCATAATATTATAGGAAAGGATTTGAGAATAATAGTTTTATGCATGTGTTTCAAACGGAAGTTTTTATACCAGATTTCATCTCTTTTCTAAATTTCAGAGGAAATGAATGGCTTAATTAGGCATGATTTTTCTTGCTCCATTAGGAAACGTACAACCGTACCAAAGTTTGACTGTGTGCAGCTTTTTATATGCGAGTAGTGCGGACTAGGGCCGTATCTCATGGACTAAGCTGTCTTATCCTCATTGAATCACTGACACAGGATCTCCCTGGGCAGAAATAGCCAGAGCCCAAGGGCATTTTGCTGGACTACGGGTGCTTCCGTCAGCCTGTGTTTTGGAAAGTTGGCCTAGTGTTTACAAGAGCCTCAGCGTTCTATTAAAGGTCTCTCACTTCCTATCAGGTGTGTGAGGCCTAGTGATGGGGGTAGTTGGATAAAATTGATGTACAGTACAGGAGTCTTTTTACAGCTGCCATCTTGGACGGGTCCCAGCATTTGACTCTGCTGATGGTGTTTAGGGCTTGCATGTTTTTCCCTCTTCTGAGTGATCTTTCATCTTGATTGCATTGACATGGCTCTAAAACTGGCATTCAAGAGCAGCGCATTCCCTTGTGACCTCATTTTTTGTTCAGAGGAGTTTATCTGGTCATGTCTTTCAGCACTCCTTCTGTTCGTCTCTGAGTCAGAGTACATTTGTCACACTCAGAAAAATAAAGAGAGCTACAAGACAGCAAATCTGCTTGGTTGGGGGCCCGAGTGAATGACAGGCATTGTTGTGTGGCTGTTTTTAGACAGAGGAAAATGGCAAAGTGGGCTCCCTGAGGTGAAGCGCTACCGTCTGGATGCGTAGGGAGGAGAACACGCACTCAGATTACTTATCCACAAACTCAGCTGGTACTGAAGCAGCACATCTCTCTAGAGCTTGAATCAAAAAAGGTCCCAATAGCGGCCAAAGTCTTAGGGCACAGACTTGCCTGCCAAGGAAAATGCGCCTTATGAAATGGAAAGTCTGAAGTCATTCACAGTATGCCAGAAAAGATTAACCAAAAAAAAATAGTCCACTCTGAAGGATGGGGAGCATTGGGGTTAGAATCCACGATATCTACCAGAAAGAGAGATGGATGTGGGTGTGATTGTATTATGTTTTCTGAAATTCATTCGCTGTTCAGTTTGTGTAAGGGGAGAAGTCAAGAAGTAAATTCCTCTTTAAATGCAGTACATCTGACACTACCTGAGATGACCTTGATGTTGCTCCAGTGAAAAAGTTTATTTGGTAGTCAGATGGTAGTGCTATGGTACTTGGTTATTTCCAAAACAGTTACGTATTTATTTATTACAAGTTTATGACAGTAGATGTTGGTTAATACACCAAAAAATCTCATGACTGATACCATGTGCGAAGAAAAAATTCATGATACTGAAACAAACCGAGCTTTCCACTAAATACCATCACATCTCCCCCTGCCCCCCGAGGTTGAGTTACTGTGTCCAGCATGACAGTAAATGGAAAGGCGGTATTTAGCCTGCATGTTCTCTGCTGGTAATGACAGAGTGCTGACTCGTCATATTTGCTGTTTACAGGGGCTCCAAAGTGGGAAGTGAGCTTGAGCCGAGCTCTGTCTTGCAGACATTGTCTGGCAGTGGCGAGAGGAAGCCTGATTCTCATTGCATCATGTGAACTTGTTGATTTTTTGACTATTTTGGTTACAGGATTTTTATTCGGTAGATCAGCAGGAACTTTACTTCATAAAATGCATAAATGTAGATGTAAAAAAGTTTGAGTTTGGGCTGGAACTATCTCTTTACAGACAGTCACTTTTTTTTTTTTCAAACTAGTGGTTCAGAAATTGCACACTTCACCTTTAATATTTCCAGAGTGTTAGTTTTTTGCAAATCAAAAGCCAAGGTAATCTATTTACAAGAGCTCAGCGGGAAGCAGCTCTCAATAGCTCTTCTTCTCAGTGTGGAGTCTGATGTTACATAAAATGCTGTTCTTTTGCTCTGGTTGAGTCTGAGAGGCTCTCTTGGCATGTTTGAGTTCAGTGTTCTTGTCTGGTTCTTGGCTGGGCTCCAGTGCTTAAATCTCTACCTCCCTCCTCAATCACCTCCTCCTCCTTCTCCTCCTCCTCCTCCTCCTCCTCTCTTCCCCATCTGCATTTCCCCCTTCGGCCCATGGCAGCAGGACCAGCCTCTGTGCCACAGATGACTGTAGTTGCTCTGGGCTCTCGACATGGGAACAAAGCATTGGCAGGACCAAGGGAACCCGTCTGTTAGTGTGCTACTCCTCCAGTGCAGATATGAATTCAGATATGAAACGCCTCCAAGCAGTAGCATGATCATCCTGCTCCTCTTTCTTTTCTGCTCATGTTCCAAATTTTGTCTTTTTATTTATTCTGAAATTTCTTGGTGTTTTGGAATATTTTATATTAGGATATATTGCTGCCATATCGGTTAATGGCTGATATTGGACATTTTTTCATGGATGTTTAATACATATACACAAGTTTAAGATGAAGTACTAAGATTACTGAAATAAATAAATAGAACTATTAATATATAGAATGAAAAAACACTTTTGTGCATGTCTGCATGAAAGACACTGTTTATTGAAGAATTTTCAGGCCAGTGCTGCTTCGTCAGAATTGTCACAAAGGTTTATCATATGCATGTGTTTTTAAGTCTAGTATATTTAAACATTCAAGTAATTTTTAACTATTCAAGCTCAAGAAGATGTGAAAAAGAACACAATTCGGTATTTAAGAGAGGCTGTGAAAGAAGAAATTGAGTTCTCTTTTGCGTCTTGTGCTTGAAATACACACAAAATTATGTTAAGTTTTGATGAGTAAACCTTTGCGAATGAAAACGCATGTTTAACAGTATATTGGATCCATGCATTAGCTCTTAAAGTGACAGGAGCCTATTACCTGCTGCTCTCTGTGTTCTTAATGTTAATCAAACAATAAAAGACAGAGAAAATCACTCACTGCTCTTGACTGAATACCTTTTGTAGCTTAATCTACATTTAATTTATACACTGAAGACTATGCAGTGTTGTTTTACTGCTGATCCTTTAATTTCTGTACATAAATACTACAGTTAGGCCCACCTGACAAACTTTTTCTATTTAACTTTCAATTTTGCACCGTCATTCATCTTGGTTCTATTGTATTCATTTGTGCTGTTGCTTATAATTTGTTTATTTGTTCGTATTTATTACTGACTGTTCACTTGTCTTCAGTAATAACTAGTACTTTGTATTAGTTAGACTAGTACTTTTTGCTGTGGCATCGAATTTGAAATCAAGAATTGTGAAATTTCACAACAATGAAAACAATATTTATTTATTTATGCAAATAAAAATTTAAACCAGTGGCCCAAACAGTAAAAAATCCTTAGCGTTGAGCCCTGCTTTTTCTAATGTAACTTAGTAATTAAAGGTGGTATCAGTGATTTCAGGCCCAAAAATATTTTTATCACATTCATCTAATCTTTCCTAACGATCCGCTAGCTGCCCGCCCCATAAGCATGCCGTCAAAAAAACGCGTCTCTGTAGGCAGCCTAGGCACTGAGATCTGCACACAAAAACAAATGGTTTAGCCAAACACTCAAAACCAAAACAAATAGTGTTCCAACCAATCACCGACAAGGGGGAGGGTGTTGTGAGGTTTTGAGACAGCTTTTTCTTCAGCTCTGACTTCGTGTGCAGCCGTGCAGGAGCACAAAACCTCACAACACCCTCCCCCTTGTCGGTGATTGGTTGGAACACTATTTGTTTTGGTTTTGAGTGTTTGGCTAAACCATTTGTTTTTGTGTGCAGATCTCAGAGCCTAGGCTGCCTACAGAGACGTGTTTTTTTGACGGCATGCTTATGGGGCGGGCAGCTAGCGGATCGTTAGGAAAGATTAGATGAATGTGATAAAAATATTTTTGGGCCTGAAATCACTGATACCACCTTTAATCTTTAAAAACACTACTAATTTAGTTAAATGTAATCCTTAGCAAATCTTAAGATGAATACCCACTTTATATTATAATGTAATTATGCCTAAATTCACTTGACACTATTAGTTTCAGTTGCTTTGTATTTTATTTTCAACTTTTTCTTTTTGACAAAAAAGTAGACAATTTAAATATCTGCCATAACACAAAAATGATTATCGAATTATCGGCATCGGCCAAAATTTAAATGTCAGTGCTTCCCTATTTTATACCCCTTGACAAATTGATAGGCTATTACTTTATAAATACCTCCAAACCACTTAAATAAAGGTTCCCACTATACACTGTAACGCCCCTCACATCAATGACACACCAGGCTTGGCGAGGTAGAAAGTTATACAATGAGGTATGCAACCGGCTCCAGGGGGCAAGTTGAATACTCTTTAAATCATTGTGTAGCAAGGTCAGCGTGGGGTCCAGGAAGGTCAGGCTTTTCCACCCAGGCCTGTCACCTCATATTGATCCGCTCGTCATTCTTTGGGGTCTGCCTGCCGGTGCTCCGTCTGCACCCACGTCCATCGGGGAGTTCTGGAGCTACGGCTGGGCATGGGAGTGCCAGCCAATCCCCTCCCCTGGCTCCCCCATCCTCAGCCGGAATCAAATCCCAGGCGGGCCCCCTCCCTGTTGCCCCGTTTCCAGTTGAATTGCCCTCATTCTTCTCAGGGAGCCTCTCGGGGGACGGCTCCAGCCGTGCATGGCAATGAGATGCCTGAGCACTCAGTTACTGCACCTTCCATGCTCATAACGCTCACACCTGGGATCACCATTTCATTTCGGCGTCCCGGTGAAATGGAAAGGTGATCTTAATCTCTCTCGCTCGCTCGATTGCTCTCTTTCCATTTCTCCAGTTTTTTAAAGGGATAGTTCACCCAAAAATGTAAATTCGGAAACGCATTACAAGAAGGTCTTATTAGTTATTTAATGCATTATCTTACAAAGAGCAATACATCTGTTATATTATTCATTCATCTTTGTTAACATTACTTAATAAAAATACAACTGATTATTGTTAGTTCATGTCCATTAAATAATATTAGAATGCAACTTTTAATTTTTAATAATGTATTAGTTGCTGTTGAAATTAGCTTGAACTAAGATTAATAAATGCTTTAGAAGTATTTTCATTGCTAGTTTGTTAACTAGTCAACTAATGTTAGTGAATTGAACCTTATTGTAAAGTGTTTTAGAAAATTCTGTCACACATTTACTCATCCTCATGTTTTTCCAAACTAGGGGTGGGGGAAAAAATCGATTCTTAGATGAATCGCGATTCGGGACGTGGACGATTCTGAATCGATTCAAAAATGTCAAAAATCGATTTTCTAAAAAAAAAAAAAAAAAAAAATTCTAATAACATAACATTGACGGAACGCAAAAGGCGGAACTCTGAAGCGGACGTGCACGTGCGCGGACAGTCTGTGGCGTGCACATAACAGAGACGCGCACATAACGGACGCATGATGGCTGAGCGCCAAATGTGCAATGCCAGTCACAAAAAGTTACATTTTGACTGTAAGTTACTCTCTGCAGATGTTCATTCACTTTCTTTGTATAAGCTGTTTTTGATTGTGGTATACAGCAAACATTTCAAGTCATAACTCTTTATTATTTAGTTGTGTATAAGTCAAGAGCGACTTTGTATGTTACTAATTATTCAGAATATGCATAAGTCCACAAGCATTATACGTTATGATAGCTTCTGGTACATAATTCGCTATTTTTGAACGAAAACTGTTTGTGAATTTGCTACAGCAAAATGTTTTTTTTTTTTTTTTTGTCTGAAGGATTATATTGCTCATTGGAAATAACAAGAGGATGTTGGTTAGAAGTCTATGATTAAATGCTACTATGCTAGAGATTCAGAATATGCTGAAGTTTGTATTACCGTAATTTACTACAAGTAACGCTGCTAGTACAAGCACACATTTATTTTCCTGTTGGTTCTCAGCAATGTTGGGACATATGTTGGCAAATGTAACCTTACAGTTGACTTGCCAAATCACTTCCATTTGTCTAATTAATAAAATTTATATAAGAAGTATTGGAAGTAAGTTCGTTATGGGTCATCATAAATACTTTGCTTTAAAAGTACCAAGTAAAAACATTTTTTCAATGTTTTTGATAAAAGGCACTTTAATGTCTCCGTTTGTCATTCTGTATAGCAAAGCAGATAAGAGTAGATCATGATCAGAAACCTGATTAGAAATCATTATGAATAAAATCGAATTGTTTTGAATCGAAAATCTTTTTGAATCGAAAATCGATTTTGAATCGAATCGTGGCCTCAAGAATCGGAATCGAATCGAATCGTGAGATGGTAAAAGATTCCCACCCCTATTCCAAACCTGACTTTCTTTCTTCTGTGGAACACAAAAGATATTTTTAAAAATGTCTGGGTTTTTTTATACATAGAATAACATTTAACGGGGTCCACAGTTGTTTTGGATCCCATTGACTTTTACTGTATGATTAAAAAGAGTTGAAACATTCTTCAAACTATCTTCTTTTGTGTTGCGCAGAAGAAAGAAATGCAAAAAGGACCCCTGCTCGGTGTGCTTGATCACATTGAATGCAGGTCAAGGCAAACAAACACACACCCATGGGTCTGTTTTGGAATTAAAACTAAACTTTACATGCTCAAGATGATTAATTATCCATAAACAATATCATAACATACAAGTCCTAATGTGAAAATTCCTTTGTTAGGGTCTGCTAGGGTAATACACTGACAGTATACTAGACTAGATAAATCGCACAATCTGATCAAGAGCATTTATGCTGTTTGGAAAAGGCGGAGGAAGATGGATCTAGAATTAGTCATCATTACTCTTGCCTCTAGTATCACATTGCCACTGTTAAATACAGTTGGCGAAACACCATCCCTCCATCACAACCTCTTGATTAAGTGTTAATCAATTGGAGCTAAGATAGACAAATTGTGCCTAAATGTTAACCTCATGGTGCTGTACTCAATTATGCTAATAATCTGTTCATTTGATGGTTAATGAAACAACTGAGACCTTGCTCTTGGTATTGATTTCCCATTTGGAGCTCTCTTAAGGGACAAGGTTAGTTAGGCAAGAGGTTGGCTCATTTATCTGATCTAATGATCAATGTCTCAGAGTGATATGCTTACACAATACACAAGAGTGTGATGACAGCTCCTTGGACACACACGCACAAAAAATAGCTGGCTGTTGAACAGCGAGTGCCCTGGTCAACTGTGAAATCTCGCATGTCAATCCAGAAGGACAATAACCCTCTGAGCTCCAACTTGAGTTGCCATGGCAACATTATCTCAGCCCACCACTACCTGGAGCCATTGGACATCCTGATCACAATATCAATCCAATGCACACAGATTAACTTGGAAGCACACTCAGTTACAATTCACACAGAAATTATATTTTGCTTTTAACTCCATATGACTAAGACCTTTTTTAAAGCTAGAAAGCTTTTTAAATACAGTTCAACTGTGCTACTGCTAAAGGCTAACATGCATGCTAGTGCTGATGTCTGAAATGAAATTACTGTTAACTTATGTTTTTTTTTTTTTTTTTAGCTATATAATTACAAGACAATATATTAAAGAATAACACTGCAAGATATTAATAAAAGCATGAAAATGTTTTTTAGGAGAAATGGTAAACGCTTTTCTGGTAAATGCTGTTAACATTTGAAATCTCCAAAACAAACATGCACCTGTACCCAAATGGATCACACCCCTATCTTGATGCCTCCGCCCCCACATTCACGTACACACTTAGCACAAACACTCACGTACACATGCTTTACACATAAACCAAAGCAGTTTGTGTTGCTATGATAATTCAGGTCGAATGTCTATTGTTATTTCGCTTACTGATCGTAACCCTTCTTTTAAAGTTATATTGGCATTTTCCTCTTTTGTATTTTCTCTGCCATCTCTCACTTTCTATAGTCGTTCTGCTAATGTCCGTCTTGTGCACTGAGCTCTCTCTCCGCCCCCATCATGAGTGGACACGCCCCTTACTGCTGATTGGCTACAAGTGTGTTTTAGTGCTCGGTCCGATACACTTTTCAACAGCGTTTTTCAAAAACCGCTTACAGTGCTGCGTAATATTTTAGTGGTAACAGTGATAAATTTTTTTTCCAGTATATTTTAGCGAATACAAAGTTCAAAAGAGCATTTATTTGAAATGGAAAATGTAACATTCATCGTTATATGTAACATTCAAAATGTCTTTACTCTCACTTTTAAACAACTTAATGAATCCTTGCTGAATAAAAGTATTAACAGTATTTCTATCAACAAAAAAGGAGAAAAATCTTTCTGACCCAAAACTTTTTAAATTTGGTTATAGTTTGGTCAGTTAAAGTTTTTTATCACGTATTAATTGTATTTGTAATGACTAAAATTAGTAAAGGCTAAAATGCTTGAATATGACAAAATGTTAACAAATCTTTTGTCAAAACACAATAGCTGTGTGAAAATGTACACTGGTTGCATAAGTTAAAGATGCATAACAATGTAGATTCATCCAGTGGACTGCAGTGTTGTCTCATCTTCACCAGAATGGGTTCAGCCCAAGTGCTGAGTCGAGATCTGGGCCTCATTTCCTGCTGCCCATGCCAAGACTGAAGTGTAATAGAGATGTTTAAAGCATATCTGCTTTGCTTGCATTCCATCATGTGCTGCTGCTAAAATAATAAGGGCACAGGTTACTTCAGGACAACTCCCTTTGAGCCACAATCGCATTGTTGTGATTGGCTCTTTCCTGAGGTTCCCCTTTGCTAAGAGTCGTAACAACTCCGAAAGCCACACTGACCGTATTTACAACACTAGTGACAGATGTTCCTACGAGCCGCACACTTCAAAGTAAGTCATTTTGACAGGAAGAGATTTATGTTCACTCCTTTCAATCCTCAAGACAAGTCACCTGTCTGTTTGTGTGCAAACTCATCCCTTCCAAAAGGCGAAACCCAAACAAACACGAGGACACATGAATATTACATTTCCCAAGATGCCCATGTGTCTATTACTGTGCGTTTATGGTGTTAAACATGGTAAATTGAGTAGACGGGGGAGAGAAACTGTCTCTGTGGGAGTTCTGGAGCCCATCATGCAGTGCTCTAAGAGCTATATTAACTTGTAATCAGATTCCACCAGTTCATTAAGGCTGTCTCCTCGTGCATCCCTTGGATGTTGAGGGAGGTGGCCACTTTTTTTTATTTGTGAAAGAGTCTGGTAGAGCAATGCCCACTGTAAAGCACAGAGCTGTAACAAGCCTGTAGTCTTTGTTCCGAGACTCAGACGCCTGAGGGGAGTTTGCACAAAGACGTGGATTCTGTTAGAAAGTCTTGTCATTTGTGTGGATATACAAGAAGAGAAATGTCAGGAGACTCTGATAGCAGAGGCAGCCTTGGATGTGTGAATGCACTGTATGCAGCTATACGTATGTGTGTGTGTGTTGTACGAGTGAGTGCATGTGTTTGCTAGCACAGCTCTACCCTATAGACATGCAGCAGGTCGCCTAGGTGATGCCGAATGTTCTTTCCTGTCTACAGGTCTCCTTTACACCCGGCATTAATGCATTTTCAGATCTCTGAAATTCGAAGATGGTCTGGAATGTTTTTTGCCCGTATTAAGGACATACATTATTCATTCAAGTATTTTAGGAATTACTATCTGATTAACAGAGCTGTAGGCTATATATGCTTTTTACCTGTATTGTTTACATACATAAATAAATAAAATACACATTAAACTACTTGTAAGTAAAATGTAACGATGTTACTTTGCAAAGAAGTTGTTCGAGCAGTGGTTTCACAGTGTTAAAAAAGAACAACAGATACTGTGGTCTTGTGATTTGCTCAGCAATATCTGATTATTTATGAATTCGACTCATTTTGTCTTTTCAAAGAGAGTTAGCCTAGAGCTATGCTAAGCTATTAACATACTAAACTAAGCTATTAGCTTGAAGGCTAACTAAAAAACACAAAAAGGTAAATGTTTTGCTTTAATAATACAATATGTGATATCTAACTAAATAAACAAAAAATAAAAAGAAACATGAAAAATGTTAATTGATGTCTATTTTTGATTAGGCATCAAGAGTACTAAGTACATCATAAAACGTATTCTTCCAGTTGATGGAGTAGCTTTGGGATCCAAGGGGGATAGGATTCTGAAGGGAGATTTTGGATGTCTATAATGTTTAACAAAAAACTAAGGACAAATCTGTATTTTTCATCTCTAAGTTACTTACTGATGTTTGTTCACAGAAAAAAGCTTAGGCTACTTGATACTGTATTTATCCTGGATTCTCTCAGCTTTCTCTCAGATTTCTTACTACGCTACATTCTGTGTCGCTCACTCTTCACTGCCCTTTTGGTGTAAGATACTAGCCAAAATACAGGCCAGATGCGTTTGTTTACCCTCAGACATAAACCTGAACTGCTTACTGACTGCATACCGTCATGACATCATTGCCTGTTGCATTGTAGCCTGCGCTATTGTTTCGGAGCATTCTAGGTATGGCGCAATCACTGAAAAGGTGAGAGGAGTCACACGCAGCTTTCTCATGCCTTTCTCTTTTTCTCTCTCTCTCTCTCGACTCGCAGACGCCATCAATAACAGGATGTTAATGCTAGACGGAATGCCTGCAGTCCGAGTCAAAGCAGAACCTCTGGAATCTGAGAGAGGGGTAAGAGAACAGTTGTTTTTCATACAAGTTTTGTCCTGACCTCTTATCCATTCTCTTGTACCACCCTCCACTTCTTTCACCCCTCACACGCCCACCCTCTCGCTGTGATACCCCTAATTACTCCCAGGCGTGTGTGTGTGTGGAGCAGCCCTGATGTGGAGAGCCACAGCTGAAACAGGAATGCTCCCAGGGCTTGCAGACAGGGCCACTGCAGCCAGGACAGCCATTTTGGCAGGGCACAAGCACAGATGCAGATACACTGCTGTTGAGAGTCGTTTTCTCTTTTGTGTCATTATTTCTTCATATGCTGCTTACCTAAGTGCGTATATACTCTACATGATCGGCCAGGCACATCTATTAGAATACTGTTCATCTATATATATCAGGGTTTTCAAACAAGCAAGAGGGTGCTAGGGGATCTGTGGAGCATTTCAATGAGAAAAAGTATTTTACATAATGTGTATTTTAGGGTTGTCAAAGTTAATGTGTTAACACATTCATCAAATATGTTTAACATATTTGTAATTAAAAGAAGAAGTTTTGCAAGCTTTTATAAGTATTTTCGGTTCTGTTTGTAATTTATTAATTATGATTTTTTTAATCCTATTAACAGCCATAGCTTCTAACGGAAATAAATAAAAATATATTTGTAGTTATATATTAAACACTGTATATGGGGTCATGTTCAACATTATGTATACATTATGTATAAGTTTGTGGTCAGTAAGATTTAATGCTTTTTTTCAGCAAGGATGTATTCAGTTGATCAAAAGTGACAAAGATGTTTGGTTGGAAAAAATATTAGAAATAAACAGTTTTCATAAATAAAATGTTTTTATTTAAACAGTCTATTCATCAAAGAATCCTGAAAAAACTATATTCAACATTGATAATAATAAGAAATGTTTCTTAAGCACCACATAAACATATTCGAATGATTTCTGAAGGAATTAAAATATATTCAAATAGAAAGCAGTTGTTTGAAATTGTAATAATATTTCACAATATTAGTGTTTTTACTGTTTTTGATCAAATAAATGTAGTCTTGGTGAGTATTTCTCTTTAAAAAAAATAAAAATCTTACCATACAAACAGTTGTGCATCATGAAAAAAATGTGGATATTAATTTGTTTCAAAATAGGGATTGCCATATTCTGTGGTTCTTGAAAGTTTTAAAAGCCCTGAACTGTATTACTAACCTGTCACATTATCATAAGCTTTTGACTCAGCATAGCTTAGTGTATAAATTTGATTCTATTCAGTGAACTCCACATGAATTTCTCACAAAAGCAGATAATGGATAGACAAACCACTTTCTTAAATAGAGAACCTGTTAATAGTTGCGTCTGAGAGCCAACAACGTACCCTCGTTATGTTCTACCTCACAAGCCAGCATATCAACACCTTGTTTCCTTCCTGCGAAAGGCTGGTAGACGTATTTATCCATATGCGTCAAAATGCTGTCGAGCGCCAGGAAGTGTGCAACCTACACAATGACTCTTTGAAGTGCATCTCATTGCTCAAACATGGTCGTCATTCCGGTGGCCACTTGCCAAGACCTTGCTGAGAACGGTTTGCCCCAGTTAATGCCCTCACTTGCTAGACCGAGATTTCATGTAGGATCCTCAAATAAAGTAAAAGTCATCAGTAAAGAGCCAAGGTGGAAAGTACGCGCGGTTGAGGTTTGAAAACCTTTCTACAGAAACAACTTTTTATCACCTCAAAGCCTTTCATTTACATTTCATTCCATATGAAAGGGGGTCATGTGTGCCACTTTCAGTCTGCTATGGTTTACAGTTTCATCTTGTTTTCTTTCCTATTCACATTTAATCTCGAAATGTTGTATGTTGTGGATCAGCCAGTGATACCATATGAATAATCATCAGAGGTGTAAAGAGTACCTGAAAACCATATTTAAGTAAAAGTACAGATACTTTACAGCGAAAAAGACTCCATTACAAGTTAGAAGTCACCAATTTCAGTACGACTAGAGTAAAAGTTGTTAATGTTAAGTAATTTATATTTAACGCCTACATGCGCTGGACATGCTGGTTTCTGCCTTATCATCGGCTGCATGTTCTCATCTCATATGTGAAACGCCGGCGATTCAAGGAGCTGGTTAGAAAGGGTTTGTCCCTTTTGCTTGGAACACAAAAGATTACAGAGGCAGGTTTTTTCAATTAGATAGCGAGTCTGTTAAGCATGATGCTGATTGGTCATTAGAGGCACCTCCCTTCCCTTTCATACAACCCTCATTAGCAGGGTGCTGATTGCATGCTATGCTAATAGAAATTCACTCACTTGGTTTGATTACTACCCTGTCTGTGCAGCTGTGCTGCATTTTTAAAGAATAAAATACTAAAATTGACTAAAAATCTGACCATGTTCAGCATTTATTACAGCAAAAAACAAGATTATGTAAAAATAATAACATGCATTTTATATAAATGTGTTATTTGATTTGCGATCAGGTTAATGGGTGTTTATTATGAACCAGGAGGTTCTCTTGTTTAATTTGATATATGCCTATTTACTCAAAACATTCACCTAGAATACCCGTTATCTTTTTTCAATTGTTAGCCAATGTTTTCATGTGTTTGTTTAATAATGTCTTGCCAATTTGGTTGCTGTTTTAGAACATTTTAATAAATAAGTATTTTTTTTTATCAATATGCTTAAAATACAGTGGAGTTGGTGCAAGGGGTTAATGAGGGTTGGTGAAAAAAAAAAAGCTTTTTTTTTTTTTTTAAATGTAAACTTGTTTGGCCTGCAAGAGAAAATTGACTTGGAGATATTTGCAGACCCTATAATCCCTTAATAGCCTCACCAGTCAATTGAGTAGAGCTGTGAAAAAGTTTCATTGTGCTTTTTCTTTTAGCCCAAAAACTCCTGAAAGAGACTAAATCACCAATGAACCATTGTTGTCAGCACTGTCACACTTTGCAGAAAGGGGTTTCTTTGTTCTTAATATACTGCTCTTTTCCCTGCCCAGTCATATCAGTATTGTAACCCTGACCTTAAGGTCATGTGTCCTGACCTGTGACAATGCCCTCTGAACCCTGAATGACTCCACCTGGGTTTTTACGGGTCATGTCAGCATATTTAATTGCCTGACATTTGTTTGTTTTTGGATTCAGATGCAGTTTTATTGTACCACATTCTGCTGATTCATGGGTCGGTAACGCTCAGAGTGACTCCACTTGTCCGGTGTAAAAATAGTATGAGCTCTGGGGGGAAAACTGTAATTTGCTACAGGCCCACTCAGTCTGCATAAAGAAAAGTGAGTCTATAAACAAAGTCAAGCCGCGATTCTGCAGCAGACCGTTTATCACATCTGCAGTCGCAATTCGAGAACTTTTCCCCTCGTTTTAATGTGCTGCTCTGTCATGATTAGCCGCCTGCTCAGGAGTGATCATTTCACTGTATGCGCTTACTGCAGAATTGAGCGCTTGGTCTGCTAGCACTTTAGGTGTTTTTGAGCAGACAAATATGTGGAGTTGACAGATCCTGTCTCCAAGATGTAGTTCTGATAGTTGAGAAAGCAAAAAAAAGTGAAGCTATGTTTTGTCCATTTTGCGGACCACAATTTGAATGTGCCGGTAATTGTTATAAATTATATTCTGAAAAGTTTTTCTTCATATTTTTGATTAACTGTATATTTTAACTCTTTTCCTGCCATTGAAAGAATTTTACGTCGTTTGACACCACTTCTCCGCCATTGACTTGATTTTCCGATAATCCATGTTTTCACTGTTATGCGGTAGGGGCCTCTATTATGCATCTTCTGAAATAGTATTGAATCTCTGGATCTAAAAACAAGCGGAGAAGAAGCAGAAACATGTAAGCTAACGCGATCAACAAACATTAAACAGCATATAAATCAAAACTGCCTAACGTTAACGAATGAAATGTCGACCCAGGACGAGATATACGACTGTGCAAGCTTTGGGGGTGTTGATGGACTCGATCTGTTTTGATCACTGCTCTGAATCCAAACCGGTGGTGGCCTTTGACAAAAATGAGAATGTCTCAGCTTTTTTTCAGAATGTTGCTTTTTTTTGTGTTGATAAAAACAAATGCATGAAGCTAGAATAAAATGTTTTTTTTTTTAAAAAAAGAAAAGAACAGAGCCTTTGCTTTTAAACAACAAAAAATTTAAGAAAATATTTGGTGGCCATTTTAAAAAAAAATGCTGACAGGGAAAGAGTTCATATTTAAATACAATTTAAAATATAAAAATTAACATAAAATATAATTATTTTTGAAAATGTTTGTTTAAAAAAAATCACTGAATTACTGTCATGATGCACATAAAAAAAAAGAACTCATCAATGAACGTTTGTGTCAGAAATTTGATTGAAGTTTTTTATGTATGTCTTCCTTGCAGTCACCCAAAGTGCACGGCTATCCTGATATGGAGGCGGTGCCAATCCTGCTTAGCAAAGTGAAGGCAGAACCTCCAGAAGACCTGCTCTCATCCGAGCAGTTCCAGACCCAGACGGAGCCCGTGGACCTGTCAATCAACAAAACACGGACGTCATCTCCTTCATCCAACACCTCACCCATTACCTCAGCCTTCTCTCCATCCTCCTCTTCATCATCGTCGTCCTCACCTTCCGTCATCGCCTCCATCTCCGCGGGAATGCCCTCCGTTTTGACACCCGGGCCGTTGGTGGGCTCTTCTCATGGAGTTAGAGGCAAGCAATTTTTGCACATCATCCACCCTGTTCCCCCTTCGAGCCCCAGTAAACTGCCCAGTCAGGTGCACCGTATCCCTGTGGTGGTGCAGTCGCTGCCCCTTATGTACACCACAGCCGTACGCTCTCCTTCCACCCTCAACTCCACCATCATGTTACCTCTCCTGGACGAGGCCAAGTGCCTGGGCAAAGGTAAGGACCTCATTTTAGATTGATTCCAGTTGATTCATTTTTCATACAGTTAAAAAGTAAGTTGATTCCTTCATTTGAAAAGTTGGAGGTTTGCAACTTAACAGTTTGAGAATTACTTCATTGATCACCAACTGTGCCCCTGGGTGAAGCACTTAACAACAACCCGCCCCAAGGGGAATGCTGAAATCAAATGAAATTTTGATCACAGGGGAAAAGAAATCAGCTGGAATGGGGAAAAAATGAAAGCTGATTAAAAGAATCTGTTTCGGATTTGTTTTTAACAGACTAGCTTCAGACAGCAGAATCTCTCTGTCCTTTCTTCACAATAAAGCACCACACTCATAATGACATGCAGATATGGGTTGATTGTCCTCAGCTGCCTGTGTACTTCCTGCTGTTAGGGAGTATGTGATGTGTGTCAGGCCTTGCATACGCATTGCTTCTGAAGTGGAGGGCATATAAACTAAAAGCCTAATTCCAAATCAAGCAAGCAGGGTGGGGAATTAATTCCTACCACCATCCAAATGCTAGTACTGTTTGGAGAGTGGCGGGTCATTTTGATTGATGTACCAGCCAATATGGCGGTCCACCTGCGAGCCATCTCAGATTGCCATTTGACGAAAAAATATGGTTGCTTTTTTAAAGAAAAGCATGTTTGTTGAAGTAATATTTGATTTAGATTTGGAAGTCATTTGAAAAGCTGACAAGGTGCATGTTGTCCCTATATACATTATTCAAGATATTCCTAGCACTTTGCTGCTTAACACACCCAAGCATGTGAGGTATTTTCACACTTGCTTCATTTCATCTAAAATTGCAGTATACTGCGTAAATGCTAATAGTGAACTAATAGTCTTTCACGTATGGACCAAAAATTAGATGAAAGGAAAAATGAAAACACTAAGAGAACTAATTTCTTTTTCACTTTGTTGAAACATTTTTTTTTTTAATTTGAAAGGTCAGAATTTCGTTCTTTTTAAAGAGGACTCAAATGTGAAAACACAATTGAGATTACAGCTACAGTGGAGAGATGTGCTTTTTACATTTGTTCAAGTTCACATATGGTTGTTTCTTCAACTTTTGCCACTTTTATATCCCAGTTTTTATTATACGTCTAGCCCACAGTTGCGGTGTAATTTTGTCTTTTTTTTTTTTTACCTCAAACAACAATTTTGCCCATAATAATGTTTTATATATAAGTTTGTGTACTCGTTTACCAAGGACACAACAGTGTTCAGTGAGGAATGAAACATGAGACATGATGTGTAGAAAAAAAAAACCCAAAAGAAAATGGTATGTACCATAATTTTATTATAGTAATTTCAATTACATTATGTGTATTCAGGATACATAATGTGTTAGCTGTGAAAATAGCCGTAGCAAGATTAAGGTGTCTTTTTATTTTAAAAAAAGAAGCTCAAAATGTCCTCTCCACCACAAAATTGTGAAATGTTAAGAAAAAAAATGACAAAAATTGTCCTGGAATGCATGTTTGGCCTCTGTTGGACATTGTTAGTAGACAAATTTACTAGTGAGAGAAAGAAAAGTCTAACTAAAAGTCAACAGGGCCAAAAGTGCCCATAGTTTAAGAAACATCCATATATAGGGAGTTGTATATGTTTATATTGAATAAATAAAAGTCCCCACCCTACAGCTACTGTAAGGCCCACAGTTATGCAGTATCTTAAGACACTAATCATCCTTGGATGAATGTGGTTTCTTCAAATGTAGGATCTGTGTCATTGTCTCAATTCCAAGGTCATGCAGAAAGGTCCCACATGCCCTAATCAGAAGCACACATCTTGCATGGTGCGTTCCCAAACTCTCGAGACCTCACCGGACTGCTGTTTATGGTTGGTTTCCTGTAGGGCGAGTTTTAATACTCTGGCAGTAAGCCATGATGTTCTGGGTGTTGCTGTCAAATGGTGTTCGGCCCGAGTGGAGGGCACAAGGGAGCTGTTTGTTGCTCAACCTCTTGTTTATCTGGGAAGGGTGTCTGTCCCAAATGGTTGGGCAGGGCTGGGCATCCTGTTAGAAGGAGGATTTAAATACTGGGTGTCTCGCTCAGCTTCAGATGAGGAAAGAAAGGAAAAACAAGGTTTGCATAATGGGGTGGGGCGGATATTGAAGATGGGTGGCACCGCGAGCAGTCAGGCACATAGCAACATGGACTCCACCCAGAGAGCTCCGAAACAGCACAGAGGAAATGGGGTCAGACCTGGGCGGGGTCAACAGGGTAGCAGACGGTGAGATGCTTACATGATAGTGAGACAGTTACATTTTACCACTATATTGAGACACCAGTATGCACCGATCAGCACTTACATGTAAATGTTTTCATCATGGCCAGTGACAGCTGGAAACACAATGGACAGCGCACACTTTTACATGCTCACGCATACTCGTGTACAGGTTGCCAGGGGGAGGTGGGAGGGGGTGTGCCCTTCTCCACAGCTCTGTCTCCGGCTGAGTTACCATGGAAACAGGCTATGGCTGGAAACAACAGGAGAAAGAAACCATGGGGTTTGCTTCACCACCTCTTATGAACTCTCGCTTTTGTCATTGCCTTTATATGGTCGTTTTTAAGGAATATCCATGCAAGCTATGAACTGTAGGTAGCTTGAATGGATTATGGTGGAAACAGTCATCAGAGGGAGTACAGAGACAGGCCATTTTATTTGTGAATGCTGTCTATAATATCTGTCTATACTATCGAGTAAATTCAAAATTATAATTTTTTTTAAAGGTGGTTTTTCATGATTTAGTCTTGCATATTTTAGTTTAGGTATATAGCACATTAAAAAGTGCAGCACAAACTAAAAAGACAAATAAAATGAAATAAAAAAAATACAATTTCAAAAATATAATGCAAATAAGAAGTTATCAAATATTTGAGTGCATTAAAAATAATCAGGGGAATCAACAGTATACAAATATGATTCTGGATCTGTTTTAAACATTGATCTTGTATCATAATGTAATGTAGAATATAGTGTTTTGAATTGTTTTGCATTATACAGATGTTGTAATCTGCAATCATATGCCATAACTGATTTGTGTCTGCAATGGAGTAGACACAATGGAGAAGGAGAGAGAAAAGCTCCAGGCTCTTGTAATGTGTCCAATTAATCTTTCAATGAAATCCTCCGTTAGTTTTTGCTGAGCGTTTGTGGCTAAAGTGGATGTTTAAGCTACCCTTGCAAAAGGCATAGAAACAGCTTATGGCTAACGGTAAAAAGCAATAGGTGTGAAGCTAGACCAGTGCATGTGATGTTTACTTAATGGTTCTTTACTAGTAAGTTGCACGTCAAAAGTGGAGTGCTGGTCTGTTCTCACAGGATTGTATGTACACTACTGTTCAAAAGTTTTGGCTCTGTTAGATTTTTTTAAATATTTTGGAAAAATCTCTTATGCTCGCCAAGGCTGCATCTACTTGATCAAAAATACAGCAAAAGTATTGCAAAATATTATTATAATCTGTATATATATGATTATTATATCTGTAATCATGTTAAAGTTTTTAATGTCACTTTTGGCCAATTTAATGCATTCTTTCTGAATGAAATAATTGATATAAAATAATAAAATCATGCTGAGTACAAACTTTTGAGATTTTTTTTTTTTTTTTAAACATTATCAGCGTGTAGTTTGAGTGTTTTTTGCTGAGGTGCATTGTCTGCAGTGGCAGCTCAAAAAAAATCATGGCCCTCAAACATTTTACGTTTTACACCGAAATGCTTCTGAGATCAAATAACTGACATCTTAAGTGTTCCCATCATTCATACAGATTTTCATAAATTGGCAGCATAACTATGTCCAACACCCAAGAAACAAAGGGTGAGTGGCAGCACAGTGCTGTTGTCTTTAGACGCTCTCCGGGCATCTGATCGCCTGTGCTGGTGACATGCCCGCAGGACACACCGCCCTAGGCTGATTGGGAGACAGCACGGACACCTCTGATCCGGGATCAGGTCTGACAGACTGCTGAGAGAGCAGCGAATTAGAAGCGTAGCCCTGCAGCCTGGACTAACCCACATAATATTAACAAAGCTTTGAGTCAGGGAGAATGCTGCTCTCAATCTGTGGGGAATGAGATACAGTAATCAGAGACGGGTGTTCTGTGACCGCCAGTCTAAAACACTGACATACAGCAAGACATATGCAGGAGTGTCTGAATTAAAAACCTGTAATTGATGACAAACTCACAAACAAGCACACGCCTGAAATGTATCATATGCTATTAAAATACACGATGTCTTCGTATTACATTATGTCCGAACCAGGACATGATAAAGCATCAATATTTTTCCATTTATGCATTCGGTAGTTGCTTCTAATCAAGGTTTACTTTTTTTTTTTTTTTTTTTTTTAAGGCTAATAACTGTATGTTCTGATTGTCTGGGATTCTGTCACTTCATACCATTGTTGTTATTGTTAACTAAAACTATTAAGAATCCTTTACAATAATTGAAATAAAGCTGAAATATAATCAAATATAAATATTAAATGAAAACCTTAAAATAATTGTTGCCTTGGCACCTAACTGAAATAAATAAGTTTAAGTACTAAATTACTTAAAACATTTTAAATAAAAATAACAAAATTGCTACAAATAAAATGTCTGAAAAGTTGCAAATATAAATAATGAAGGCACGATAATGTTTCCAAGACAGTTAATGTGACCTTAATACAATTAACAGAAAAAAAAGTTGAAATCTGTTCGTTTGAATAAAAATCAACCCCTGGGACATTAAGGTGCCAAAAGTTGAAGAAACACCCTGAAATGCTGTGCTAATTCCTGCTCGGCGTCATGTAGCATATTGTGAGCTTCTGAATGGGAATGAGAATGTCCTCGGGCAGAGCGCATATTACAGTCATGTAACTAACCTCCTCCTCTGTTGTTCTCCCCCTGCGGCAGCACAAACAGACCCCAATGGCTTGTCACCAAGACAAATCAAAAGTGACAGTGATGATGACGACCTGCCAAACGTGACCTTGGACAGTGTTAATGAAACAGGATCCACAGCGCTGTCTATAGCACGAGCAGTGCAGGAGTGAGTATCCTCCAAAGACACACTCTCACAAACACACCAGCATGCACTGGAAATCAAGCTCCAACATATGCAGACTGACAATCCTCTGCTAGAAAATTGTATCGACGTACTGCTAACAGTCAATTTGGAGATTCTGCTTTGTAGTTTGACTTTAAAGTAGTGGAACCAAGGCCCCCCTTAGTCCAAGATTCAAAGGCCCTTCCATCTGCTGATATGCACTTGTTGTCATAAAAAATAAATAAACTAAAAAATATGATGATAGTTTAATGTTGTACATCTGGATTTTTAGTGTATTGTTTTAGCATTTTAACTAGGATTTTGTTAATAAAACTAATTAATTTTGTTCATAGACAGGGTTTATGTTAAGCCAGGAGTAGGCCTTTCAATTAGGACATTTAAGTAGCTTTTATAAATGTGCCTTAAAAAAAATTAGAGACAAAACAAAGGCACTGACATATTTTAAGGTATGTCAGTGCAAGTTGCTTTCAGTTAAAACAGTTAAAACATGCATTTTAGTCTGGGACTTGGCTTAAGCCTTGTCTGTGAAACCAGGGGTTAATATAAATAATTTGAATACTTATTGGGGCCCCCTGGTTAAGAACCACTGCTTTAAAGAGGTTGTTCACCCAAAACTTATAATTTATTTACAGTTTTGTGTTGTTCCCACTGTTTGACTTTCTTTTTCCTGCGAAACATAAAAAAGATATATTTAAAACATGTATTTGTGTTTATTTTTGTCTGTACAGTGAATGTCAGTGGGGTCCAATCAGTGTTGTTTTAAACCTCTTTGACTTTCACTGTATGGAGAAACAGTTGACACACTCTTGAAAATATCTTCTTTTGTGGTCCCCAGAGAACAAAAAGTCATGCAGGTTTAGAACGACAAGAGTGTGAATTAATGATCATTTTTGGATGAACTATCCCTTTAATTTATTAAACAGTTGGAAATGAACACCTTCTATCAAAAGACTTGTGCAAACTGTGAAGCGTTTCCTTAAATGCCATTCTTTGAAATACCAGCTCTTTGGTAACATTAGCTGTCATCTCCCATTCTTGTCTGCACAACTCCACGTGTCTTTACTCAGATGAGGTAGTCGTCCCATTAAAGACAGTGACATGATCAAAACCAGAAGACTCTCAAGCCTGCAGGCTGTAAAAAACACAGTCTAGGACTTCTCCCAAAGAGTTTTCCATGAGCCAGCCCCCTACCAGCACCCTGTCGTCTGCCTGTTATTTAGGCAAATGGTTTGGAAAGTATTCCTGGATTCCTCTGTATGTCAGAGCTCATGCACTGATACCGTGCAAATGTTTCCCTTTGCTCCGAATGTGATGCGAACGAACGGTACTAGGACTTTGCCCCCCAGTGCAGCAGAATGCCAAAACACAGTTTAACCAGGTTTGCAAGAATGGTGTTATTGGGAGAGCTGCTGCTTTTGGCTGTTTACAGAGAGAGTGAGAGAGAGAGAGAGATGGAGAAAGAGGTCATGTGTGCAGCTGTGTTCATTCTAGCATGTGAAATAAGATAACATTGTGGGCAGCGTCACCATAAAATACTCTGATAGCATGGCGGACTCAATGGACATGAACAAATAAGCATTTATCACATCAAGGAAGTGTTTGATGAAGAATATTGTCATTTAACTGGGTCAGTGTTTTTTGCGCAGTAATCGAAGCGGAAAATACGAAATGCTGGGCAATAAAATGCAGTCTAAACTGAGACCAGAGCGTCTAACGGTAGGAGTGATGCCTTCCCTTTGAGGGGTGAGTTTGTGGACGCATAGGTTGGCTGGCACCGTGAAGCCCGCGGGACTAAAATAACCGGGCTCACGGACCTGTCAGAGGCCGACCCAAAATTACTCAGTCTCCACTATAAGACTGTCCTCAACACCAGACGAGCCAATTTAGGAGACAGAGAACTGCTAGCTCTGCACTTAATTTAAATATCCATGCTGCTAAAGAAGCCGTCCATTACATCGGGGCACTCTGAGCGAGAGGCCAGATGTGTTATGTGCTGATATCTGGCTTTAACTTACTGATATCAGTTTCAGAAGAACAGATGAAAAGCCTGTCCAACTTTCACATCTCTGAGTGACAAATGCATCTACTGTATGTGGGTTGCTGTATTTTGTGTGTTCAAAACAGCCTCTGCTAAATCTATGAATCCCTATGGGAAAGGGACTATAATATCGTTAAAGTGGCCGTGGCAGGTTCATTTGGGTCCCTCGAGTCCCAAAGGGTCATTCGGTCAGACAGGTTGGGAGTGTGGCTACACACACACAGACACACATGCAACTACACACTTTCAGTTCTTTTAGGACAGAAACACACTTGCATGTTCCTGCATTACTGCGGCATTATCAAACTTCAGTATTAAGGATGCATGATTATATTAATTATTATTTACTGCTGTGGCCTATTTTAGATATTTATTGACTTATATTGGATAGTTTTGCCATCGACTAGTGCTGACTAATTCATATAGTAGATTATTAAATATAAATAATAAATATGAATATTTTATCAATACTAAGTGAGCTATCCTTTTATGTCTAGACTCTAGAGACATGCAGTAGTCTAACCTAATCTCTCCCTCTCTCCCTGGTTCTTCACTGTCATTCCTTTCTGAAGCCTGCTTTCTCTTTGTGGGATTGCAGGATGAGATGCAGGTCTTGTTGTGACAAATGTTTAGGGGAGCGTATCAGAGAACACCCGGAGCCCTCAGCAGAAAGCTTACTTCGCTGGTCACTCTGAAGGGAGAGCTGAGACAAAAGGAGCTCAATTCAGTCTTATTTGAAACATTTCAGAACCAAACAATTCATACACCCCACCCCCAAACACACAGACAAAAGCACAAAGCCAGGATGACAGGTTTATGCAGGGTTTACACAAGAGCTGTTTCAAAGGTCTAGGCATCATCTGGGCTGCAAAGCTCTTCTATGTTCTACAGTAAGTGACGGCACTAGCATTATGTTGGACATGGATGGATCAGTGGCTGGACATGGACAAAGGCTTTGATTGAACTAAAATTGTATATAAAAGCGAAGAAAAAAGTGGGGTATAAACTAAAAGTAGCTCGGTCCTCATCGTGCTGGGGGATGTGAGGGTTGGGCTGGGCAAAATAGGGGTCCATCCAACCAGGAGGTCATCCTAGAACCCGCCTGGTGTTGTCGCACCAGAATCTAGAGGACACCTGGTGCCTACAGGGAGGACGGCAGATGTGTGAGACTGGATGACAGTCCTCTTGGCCAGATGTTTATTACATTATAGATTTAAATTAAAGATCTTCTGAAAATGGATTTAGCTGATATCAATATCTTAATATATAATTATATGATAATAAATCATTTTGGATTTTAAAGACATTAATACTTTTATTCAGCAAGTGTCAAGGACACATTCAATTGTAAAAAATAAAAAAAATATTACAAAAGTTTTCTATTTCAAATAAATGCTGAATAGGCTGCTGAAAATTCAGCTTTGCCTTGACAGGATTTCAATTCCGTTTTAAAATGTATTACAATAGAAAACAGCTTTTTAAAATTGTAATAATATTTCACAACATTTTATTGTATTTTTGAACAAGAAAAAAAATGCAGCCTTGGAAAATCTTACCGGCCCTAAAATGTTGAACGGTAGTGTGTTTATATTCATTTTAATATTTAATTTCCCTCATGTGTTTGTGAGCTGTAATTATAAAGTAATTTTTTTACGTTTTTTTTTTTTTTTTTTTTTTTTTGATGTGTAGCTTTGGCTGATTGAATAACATAATATATTGGTCGACGTCTATTGACAATGCACCTGATTTGAGAAGGACAATAAGGGAAGAGTCGTCTGTACAGTACCTGTCAGGTGAATATATATTTTCAAGTCCACGATTCAGACTACTGTATCACTATTTATGTCAGTGGCGTCCCCTCTGAAATATATTAGACTGTAAACATCCTGTGAGAGTTCTTTCCACTGTAAATCCTGTCACTCCCTTCATGCTCCCTCACTCCCTCCAAGCTCTCCTTCCAACATCAACCCCCCTACATTTTTATCTTGCCACCAACTTTCATTCTCACAGAAACTCTCTGTGACTCTCTTTCGCTGTAATTTATCTGAGAGAAAAAAACAACCTGTTTGGCTCATTGCCTCTTTCTCGGCTTCTCTTTGTCTCCTCTTCTCAATTTCACTTCTCCCCTCCTGGGTCTCTTACTCTCTCTCTCTTTCACTCTCTGTGTGCTTTTGCTCGAGGCAGCGAGAGAAAGTTCAGCCTCATTTCTCACACATTGGCTCATTTCCGCTAGGCCTTCGCTTGGCAGCGCACCAACACCAACAGGTGACCCAGGAGCAGAGGAGAAACAGGAAGTGGGCTGCGTGTGGTGGAGACAGTTCACTGGAGGGGTTGTCTGGCTCCGCCCCCCCCCCCCCCCTAGGCCCAGCCCATGCCAATCAGCAAAGCAGGGGACATACAGCTCTTATTACCTTAGAAGGGAAGGCGAGCGAGGACAATGTAATGTAATTAGGCGCTCCTCTCTGTCTCTACCTATGGGAGAAATGGAACAAAACGACTAGTACACTCTCTCGCTTTCAAACACAGCGTGTCCTCACACTTACGTGGCTCTCTGCTCTTCTCCAACAGTTCAGTGAGCTCATTGGTTGATATCATGTACAAATCCTCTCAATGAGAGCCAGCTTTACAGTCTGAAATCGGGCCCACCGTCTGGAATGGCAATAATTCATTTTCCCACAGCAATCAGAACAGACAGTGTGTTAATACTGTGCAGTTTTATGCATCTGATCCTGCATTATTGTGATTTGGAATAAGTACGTAAAAACAGTCTCTTGGATTTTACTAACAGCAAACTAACAGGCAACAAATGTCACATCTCTATAAGAATTATGGCTGGTTTTGTACGAAAAAAAAAAGGCATGTTTTTTGGCCTCTGAACAGTTGTCTTGTACCATCAAAATGCAGCTAGCCTACAGCGCCATCTAGTGATACATTTTGAGTAGAACATTAGCAATAAGTAAAAAAAAAAAACATTCTGATAAAAATCAGTAAAATATTGCTTAGAGAATACATTTTAATCAGTATATATATATATATATATATATATATATACTGACAAAAATCTGTAAAATATTGCTTAGAGAATACATTTATATATATATATATATATATATATATATATATATATATATATATATATATATATATATATATATACACACACACACACACTCACTGGTTATTTATTTAGGCATGTAGACATGATCAAGACAGTCTGCTGAAGTTCAAACTGAGCATCAGAATGTGGAAGAAAGTGGTATGGTTGTTGGTACTAGGCAGGCTGGTCTGAGTATTTCATATACTGCTGATCTACTGGGGTTTTCTCACACAACCATATCTAGAGATTACAGAGAATGATCTGAAAAGAGAAAATTTCCAGTGAGCGGCAGTTTTGTGGGCAAAAATGCCTTGTTGATACTAGAGGTCAGGAAAGAAGAACAGGAAACCGAGGCTACAGTTCACACAGGCTCATCGAAATTGCACAATAGAAGATTGGAAAAATGTTGCCTGGTCTGAGGAGTCTTGATTTCTGCTGCGACATTCAGGTGGTTGGGTCAGAATTTTGAAGTAAACAACATAAAAGCATGGCTCCATCCTGCCTTGTATTAATGGTTCAGGCTGGTGCTGGTGGTGTAATGGTGTGGAGGGTATTTTATTGGCACTCTTTGGGGCCCTTAATACCAACTGAGCATCATTTTAACACCGCAGCCTACCTGAGCATTGTTGCTGACCATGTCCATCCCATTATGACCACAGTGTAAAAACCTTCTGATGGCTACTTCCAGCAGTATAACGCAGCATGTCACTGTTCAAATCATCTCAAACTGGTTTCTTGAACATGACAATGAGTTCACTAAATAGAGCACTTTTGGGTTGTGGTGGAACAGGAGATTCACATCATGCAAGTGCAGCCAACAAATCTGCAGCAACTTTGTGATGCTATCATGTCAATATGAACCAAAATCTCTGAGAAATGTTTTTAGCACCTTTTTGAATCTATGCCATGAAGAATTAAAGCAAATTTAAGGCAAAACCATATATACATACATATACAGTACATATATATATATATAATGTATGTGTGTGTGTGTGTGTGTGTATTATTCAAATGTTCTTTTTAAGAAATTAATACTTTTATTCAGCAATAACACATCAAATTGATCAATAGTGACAGTAAAGACATCTAAAATATTACAAAATATTTGTATTTCAAATACATTTTATGACAGTTTCAAATGAACATTCTGCTTCCAACATTTGTAATGATAATGTTTCTTGACCAGCAAATTATTTCTGAAGAATAACCTGACTGAAGACTGGAGTATTGGCTTTTCCATCAAAGGAATAAATTATATTTAAAAATATATTAAAGTTGAAAACGATTTTAAATTGTAATATTGGTTAACAATATTATTGATCAAATAAATGCATCCTTGGCGAGCATAAGAGACTTCTTTCAAAAGCATAAAAACATTATTAGTGACCCTAGCTTGTGAGGAAAAGTCAGTAGAAAGATGTTTCTTTCCATTATTTACTTCTTATTGCATTACATTAAGATGGCAAGCTAACATTCACAGCTGAGGTGAAATATGATTTCATTCGCCACACTGCGAGCGCTGCTGCTGAAAATTAGTGCTTGAAACACTTTATCATAATAAAGATAACATGTAATACATGTAGACACATGCAAACGTGGTCCATGTCTAAGTACTACTGCTTTAAAATCATGGCACCACATGGTGGCAGCAATTGGCTTGTGTACATGCTGCTGTGTTAAGGATGCTGAACAAGTTAGTCAGTTGGCTATTTCCTGCAACATTGTAATGTTTAATTCAGTGTGATTAAAATATCTTTCTCTCTGCCTCAGTTCCATGTCACCATTCAGTATTGAGAGCATTCGACGGCCACAGCCACCTGAATCTCCAGACTCCAAGAAAAGACGCATCCACAGGTGTGACTTTGCAGGCTGTAATAAGGTTTATACTAAGAGCTCCCATTTAAAGGCACACCGGAGGACACACACAGGTAAGTGAGCACACAAATGCTGTCCATACACATAGTTTCGCTACCAATTTATTTGATTTTGGGGGATTCTAGTAAACCAGTCGTGATTGGTTCAGATTTTACGAATTGCGTCTGTGTCTCTTTTTGCTTAAGTGTGATCCATTATCTCCACCAGGTGAGAAGCCATACAAGTGCACCTGGGACGGCTGCACATGGAAGTTCGCCCGCTCGGACGAGTTGACACGGCATTACCGTAAACACACAGGGGTCAAACCCTTTAAGTGTGGGGACTGCGACCGAAGCTTTTCACGCTCGGACCATCTGGCCCTGCATCGTCGCAGACACATGCTGGTCTGAATCCACACACACACGGGAGAGCTGGATCTCCCCCAATAGTGTTCAGCTGGGCTGGATACAAAAATGGCCATCCCTGCCCCTGAGAAAGAGAGAAAGAGAGAGAGAGAGAGAGAGAGAGAGAGAGGAGTACAATGCTTTCCTCACATTTGCAGAGCTAAACAGGGTCCATTCAGGGAAGGGAGGAGGCTCATCTACAGGCCTGAAACATTTGGAGTCCAGGATGTTGATTGTCTCATGTGTGTTCAAAGGAATATTTCCCTCGGACAAACTGATTTTTTCATTCTGAATCATCCTTGTGTTCTGTTTAAACATGGCTGCTTCTCGGTCGACATCTACAATGTGAAGGAACGCAGAGTGGAAGGGCTTTACGTGTTGTTCAGGCAGACGCAAAGGGGAGCTTGACCGGGAATTGTATGCTTGCACAATTTTTTTACATTTACATTATTGTGGAACATCAAGAGCCAGACACATCTGTGAAGGATCATGCAGTTCTTCTGATGACGGAGACTTTGGGCCAGTGATTCTGGAGGTTTCAGAGGTTGCCATTTACAGGTTAACATACCAGCGAATGAGATTACGCAACAAAAACAACTTATGTTTTGGGTCATTATATCTTCTGTTCCCCACAACTGTTGATTTGAAACTGAAATTGATTCAATTTGATGAACAGACAAAACATGCTTGGGCTTCTGCAGTCTGCCATCCACATTTGTCTTAATTTCATCACACTAACTCACTAATTAGAGTAAATCTGGATAATGAGGGTCTACTCAGACTGGTAACTTGAGGTAGAAGAGCAATATACTCATTCTGAGCTGGTCTGGCTCTTACACTTATACAGTACGTACATATCTATCTATCTATCTATCTATCTATCTATCTATCTATCTGTATGTACAGTACGTACTTACATCAGGTGGCATTGAAACACGGACAAAACTTTGGATTTCTACCAGTGCCGCTTTGTTTTCTATAATTCCTATACCTCTTTTATTTATAGTGGATTTCTAGCTGCCACATTTTGGAGGTGAAGTCGCTTTGTAGAATATGCAGAGGAATCCTCTGTTTTCTTTTCCTTTTGTGAGATTGCTTTTGGACTATGAAGCCTAGATGTAATTTATGGTCAGTACAACAGCATTGATAGGCTTTGTCCTTTACTTTGTATTTACTGAAGTACTGTAAGTACTGTGTTAATGCTTCAGTTAAAGTCTTTGCAAACATCAGTGCATTCATTTGTTAATTATTTTAAAAACACTTCAAGTAGTTAATGCATTGGGTAACATTGAACTAACAATGTACACTACTTTTCAAAAGTTTGGTGTCTATATTAATACTTTGTTTTTGAAAGAAGTCTCTTATGTTCACCAAGGCTGCAGTTAATTGATCAAATATACAGTAAAACAATAATAATGAGAATTAATATTACAATTTGAAATAACCGTATTTTATTTTAATATATCATGTATTAATATATATATAATATACAATTAAATGTATTCCTGTGGTGGCAAAGCTGAATTTTCAGCATCATTTAAATATGCTTTCTGCCCAAGAAACATTTTTTATTATTAATAATAATGTTGAAAACAGTTGTGCTGATTAATATTTTTCTGGAAACAGTGATAAAAAATAATAATTCAGGATTCTTTAAAGAATAGAAAGTTAAAAGGAACTGCGTTTATTTGAAATTAAAAAAAAAACGCTTGTAACATTATTACTGTTTTTATTGTCACTTTTGATCAATTTAATACATCCTTGCTGAGTAAAAATGTTAATACAAATAAAAATCTTTCTGACCCCAAACTTTTGAAAGGAAGTGTGCAGTACAACAGTATTTAAAGCGTTTATAAATCTAGGTAAATGGTAAATTATAACTATACAATTTTTCAGTTCATGATATATTATACAATTCATGTTTATAATATAATACTGTTAGTTTAAACAACTTGAAATGTTCAAATGTAGGCTATTAGTTTATGTAAAAATTACCATTAACCCAGATTAGTAAGTGCTATTCAATTTATTTCATGGTTAGTTCATAATACCTTATGTATTAACTAATATTAATGAATTGAACCTTCTTATAAAATGTTACCAATGTTTTTTACACATAGCTTTTCATCACACCATTTGGACAATCCCCAAAGTGACCAGTAGAGGGCGGCCAGTGAGCTAAATTTCTCTGCAATGCTGTTTAAAAAAAAACTATCTATCTATCTATCTATCTATCTATCTATCTATCTATCTATCTATCTATCTATCTATCTATCTATCTATCTATCTATCTATCTATCTATCTATCTATCTATCTATCTATCTATCTATCTATCTATCTATCTATCTATCTATCTATCTATCTATCTATCTATCTATCTATCTATCTATCTATCTATCTTAAAGGCATTTCTTAACTTATCAGTATATAGACACACACACTACAATAACTTAGATACTCAAAAGAAGCAATATGCCACACTTGTATGAATACAAGTAATTTAATTTAACTCATACTGTACCCAGATAAATCCACTGTACGTTCCCCATGATCGAGTTCATGTTTCTGAAAGGACATCTGTAATAAGCTGTCAAAGACTTCTGTCCCTTTGATCCAAATGCACTTTCAAGTGGCTACACAAAGCCATGTGATCGCTTCTCAAATGATTAGATATTACTATAATTTACATTGCGAAAAGCCACTTGACTGCATGCACAGACAGATCAGGTGATCAAACACACTGACTAAATCTACAATCAATCACACAGTTGCTGGTGCATGTAGGAACTTTTCGTCACCAACAAAAGAAAACTGAAGTGCTGTGAAAGGAAACATGTCAAGAAACATTCTTTACATAGTAACCGTTTGTCAGTTAGAGACGACCAATCAATTTCTAGCATTTTTTTTTTTTGTTTGTTCGTTCGTTCGTTCTGAAGTATTATGATCCACCATGTTTTATGTCCCTCACTATGTATTTGTGTACACACGTGTGTATTCTGTTGTTTATGGGCTTGAACATAACATGAGCACCTTGTTTTTATGAAGTAAGGAAGTAATTATTTTAAGGTAGATGTGACATTAATCACCAATGTATCTTATCATATTCTGTATTTTGAAGCGTGTCTATAATGTGGGACACTTCATCAGCATATGACTATTTTCTGTACAAAAAAAAAATACTTTTAAAGATGTTGTAATATATGTGAAAGTGAAAAGATATTGCTCCGTTTTACAGGCTGTAAATACCTATCAAAATAGGGCTTTTTTAAAATACAAGGGATTATCTTTATACGTAATATGCAGATTTTTCAGAGACATTCATTTAGCTAATATAATAAAAAAAAGTGTTCAACTGTTCTACAGTAAGTGTGAGAACAATAAAGGCTTGTCATCTTAAAGAGATAAATCAGCCAAAACTGAAAAATCTGTCATCATTTACCCACCCTCATGTTGACCGAAACCAGTATGACTTTCTTCTGGAACATAAAAGAAGATATTTTGAAGGTTTTTCTTTCACTGTATGGACAAAAAAAGCTTCAATATATATAAGAAAGAAAATCATACAGGTTTGAAATGACATGTGGGTGAGTAAATTATGTCCGAATTTTCATATTTGGGTGACCTATCCTTATTAACGCACATGTAGGACCGGTTCGAGCCCTGCTCTGAGCTGGCCGAGTGAAACCGGTTGCAGTTGCATGTAGTTTTTATAAAAAAAATCAAATTAAATGTTCATTACAGTATTCAGGCGGTGCTGCCTCATTTTTAGCAACTATTTCAATGTTTTTATACTGACTCTTAAAATGTGAATGAAGTAAAAACAACCCAATGAAAACAGTGTATCCAGCACAGTATGCAAGAGTCATAAGCAACAAATATAGTGATCAATATTCTACTGGAAAGAGTTCAGAAAAATAAAGGGTTGTTTTACTCAATTCTGCATTACTTTCCCTCTCCTTTGACATTCTTATGTTTTTTGCGGCATAATTTTGCAAAGGCAAACAGGGTCAAAGTTATGCAATAATGACGAGTGCCTAGTATTATTAAGATCCTCACGTACATGAAGTCACAGTTTCCCTGGTTTAATCACCCAGACACGTTCTTTTAAAATGCACTGAGCCTTATGAACCATTTTGAAGCTGTAAATATCCAGGTTGGTGTTTGTTGAACATTCTTTATGTGTCTCCTATGGAAGCTGCATAAGATTTCTATGGTTATACTCACCTACGGAAGGACACATTTGCTTAATTAACAGGACTCCGGTTTACCTCTGACTTCATAAAGTCGTGTGAACTTCTGATGCGCCCCCAGTTATGGAAATCGAGGAAATATTCTGAATGTTAAGACACTGGTGGTACGGTGTAATAATTCCTCCGTGAGCAGCATTTCCCCTCCTTCGGTCTCTGTAAAATATTACCTTTGTTTATGTATTTGCTTTACTTTCTTTGGAATCAAGTATTTACTCAATGGCCTTTGTTTCTTGTTTTGCTGATATTCTGTAATTATCTTTCTTGTATTTATGTATAGTGTGTGTATTTGTAAATATATTCAGAGCTTTTTGTTTTTGGTTTTATTGTAAAGTTGTGATATTTTCCCCAGCTGATCTTCAAAGGGATTCCCTTCCCATTGGAGGATGTCACGTCCCGATCGTTTCAGAGGTTAAAAGTGTTTCAGCTTTATTTTGCTTCTCCAGAAGTCGTCTAAATATTCTGTGCTTTTTGCTATTCTCTGTATTTTCTTTCTTTTCCAGAAGATTGAGCTGTGAATTGAAATTGAGGTTATACATTATACTTGTTTGATAATCTAATTGGAGGCATGGAAGTTAATAAACTTGCATTTTGTATGGAACATATTGGCATAAAGTCTTGTATTTACATTTACTTCACGTTAACATTTCAAAACTGTTAATAGAATAAAGATGTTCAGTCCTAAAACCTGAAAAATTTGCATTTTTGTCCCATGAATTCCCATGAGAATTTATGTATTTTTATAGCATTTGAATTATAGTAATATAACATTAAGCAAGTTGCTAACAAGTACTAAAGCTACCATATTTATAAAAAAAAAAAAAAAAACACAAAAAAACATTGAAATTCCTAAGGGACGCTAATGGCAAATTCGTTTTACAGGTTGCACAACAAACTGACATCATGACTGAACAGCTCTAGAACAGAAAATGAACACTACCATTTAAAAGTTTGGTGTTGGTCTTTTTAATTAAGACGTTTATTCAGCAAAGATGCATTAAATTGTGACAAAAAGTGACAGTGAAGCAATCTATAATGTTCCATTTAAGGAACATTATATGGAACATAAGGCACATTCTATTTTAAATAAATTGTTCTTTTGAAATTTCTATTAAAGAATCCTGATTTTTTTTATTTTTATTTTATCATGGTTTCCACCAAAATTTCATGCTGTACAACTGTTTTCAACATTAATAAAGGTTTCTTGAGCACCAAATCAGCATATTAGAAGGATTTCTGAAGGATCATGTGACACTAAAGACTGGAGTAAAAATGCTGAAAATGAAGATTCAACATCAAAGGAATAATTACATTTTAAAATAGAAATGTAATATTTCACAATATTACTGTATTTATAATCAAAGAAATGCAGTCTTGGTAAGCAGTGTTGGGGAAAGTTACTTTTAAAAGTAATGCATTAAATAACTGTGTTACTCCCTAAAAAAGTAACTAATTATTACTTAGTTACTTTTTACAGAAAGTAATGCATTGCATTACTTTTGCGTTACTTTCTCTCCTGGGCTGGGCTGGGCTTGCTTGTTTGTTTTTTAATAACAAAAAAACTATCTTCAGAAATAAAAAATGAAACAAATATGATGTTTATACATGACCAGCGTCGGCCAATAGTGAGCCTACGTGTGACGTACAACACAGACGCGCTACGCTGAAATACTACGCGAACTCACTCGAGGCACAGAGAGAAGGAAATGAATAGTGGCATAAAGTCGTTATTTTTGTTTACTTTTTGCGCACAAAAAGTATTCTCGACGCTTGATAAACTTAAGATTGAGCCACTGATGTCACATGGACTACTGTGATGATGTCTGTCTTGCCTTTCTGGACGTGAACAGTATGCCGTCCATTGACTTTCAATGGAGGAACAGAAAGCTCTCGAACAAAATCTAAAATATCTTAAACTGTGTTCCGAAGATGAACGGAGGTCTTACGGGCTTGGAACGACATGAGGGTGAGTCATTAATGACATAATTTTCATTTTTGGGTGAACTAACCCTTTAAATACATAAAGTATATATTTGTCACTTCATATTTTTGCATAATTATCTGAGTTTGCATTTCACCATGTTTTTTAAATAATTTTGAGGAATATTGATTCTGTTTTAGTGCCAGTGAGATGGGTAAATGACTGCTCATATTTAGTCTAGAACTACAATAACCCTCATATTACAACACACATAACGCCTCTGCCCTTACTCCTGATTTATCCTAACATGGGGACAGGAGAGGTATCAGTCAATAAATGGCAACACAAAGTATCTTGCATTACTTATTTGAAAAAGTAAATCCGATATTTTGTTGTAAATGTAAAAGTAATCTATTACTTTACTAGTTACTTGAAGTAATCTGATTTCATGACGCGTTACTGGTAATGCGCTACCTCAACACTGCTGGTGAGCATAAGAGACTTTAAAAAATGTAAAAACATTTAAAAAAAAATCTCACGAACCCAAACTTTTGAACGGTATAGTGTATTTATCTGAGATCAGGGCCTTTATAAGACTATAAACACAGAAACCATGATTGTTGTGTCAAGTGAAACATTTCAATTGATATTGCTTTCATACCAATATGATTTTGTGGGAAAAATTAAATGGTTTTCCCTGGGTATGAGCAACATCACAGTGATCCAATAAGTGCTTTCAGTAAATGGCATTCACTAAAGAGGATCACAGCTGAGCTACTGTTTGATCCATACTCTCATCTGCAAAGAACATCTAAATGTCAGGTCAAATAGTGAATTAAACTATTGTTCCTTTCCATGAAAGAAAATAAATGAGTTCCCTATTGACACAAGTCTTTTCAAAGAAACATGAAGGCATTGGCTTCATGATAACAATCTTCCTCAGAGACAAAGCAGTTGGGCTGCTTCCAGTCATGTTTAACAAGTATATTATATAACATAAAGATTATTTTTATCAGCCAGCAATCACTAATATTCAAATAACATCACACTCTGTTTGACCAGTGAGGTTCTACATTGAAGTGACACGTGAATGTGCTGACTTAGCATGTAGCTAGCATGATAACCTCTGCTAAAATGTATAAAGAGGCCGCACAAGATAAAACTCTTACTATAAGATGGACAATACCTACCTCAAGAGTGGTGATTGTCTTGCACTCTATTTGGAAATTGTATTTTTATTTGATAAATACTAAATAATTCCACATGCTTCCATCTTAGGACTTGTTAGCGCACACACTTCTGAAGTTACAATAGGCCTACACCAACATGTAGTCCATTCAGTTGACATATTTTGGTGTATTTGTTCCGGTGTAGGCTTGACTGTTATTCATTTCTGGATGATAGCATCAGTATCTATTACTTAAGTAGGAAAAACATTGTAAATTACTCATGTTCAGAATCTGTTAAGAACTGATTCAATAATATACACCCTAATGATGAAAAGAATGCATTGTGAAAACGTCAGGTTATTTCCATGACTGAGGCCTTTCTGCTGTTACTCAGTGATTTGTATACAGTCAAGATAATTATAGTATCAATTTAATTGGGTGTTACCACTCAAAACTATCAACTTTAAATTCAGCGACTTAAAATCTGACAGACCGTATTAGCAACTGTAACCACACCTCCATTTATTCACCTAATCACATGTGAGACGACGGGACACTCCAGTTTAACCCGACATACTGAGACTTTAAAGATCTGCCTCTATAATAACAGTAATGATGTAGCCTACATATTTTACATTACTGTACTTATCTAAGTACTGCAAATTAGAGCGATTAGAGGGTGTGTTTAATCTTAAGCAGTCTGAACCTTTAATTACTGTAATTAAGAGTTTTTCTCTTTGGGTTTTGGTCACAAAATGAAGAACTTGTAGTTACAAATATGTTCTTCCTCTCTCTTTAACACATATACTCTTTAACACTGTGGATCCTTGTATTACATTACCTCAGACAAATAAAAAAAAACTCCATAAGTCCTCTGTCTTCCATCTCAATAACAACATCAGCTTGTCATATGTAATGAGTCCCTTCTGTTATGCATTTGTAATGTCTGAAAAATAAGGTGGAAAACATTTTTATCACTGTAATGGAAAATAAGAGGTTTTATGAGGCCACACATACAGATGTAACACACCAAAAGCCAAACTAACTAATGTAAACAATCATCTGCCACATTGTTCTGCAAAATGCAGCCATTCAGAGCACTATTAGTTTGAACAAAGAGTTTTAAAACCACTTCCCAGTAACCCGGTGCACATTTCATGTGATCGTCGAGTTACATTTTATAAAATATAAATGGAAAAACAAAACAAAAAAACAATCTGTGCAAAATAAATACACGTCTTATGTACATTTAAAGCTATCATTTATCCCAAACAAATGCATAGTAAGGAAAAATAAACAACTATGGAAGTAATCGATATCCAACCTTGCCAGGAAAAATACAGTATTTGTACCACTTATTGCATTTCAGTAAAACACACATAAAGGAGTTCAATCAATCTTTCAGATTGTGCTCTTTCAAACATTTTGCCGACGTAAAGCGAATCCTCTTCGACACATATCATAGTTTGGACTGAATCCAACTCTTTGGTGTTCTGAAGCTACATTTAATTTTCTAATTACCCGGCGACTCCCGCACAAATTTCTGAAGCACTGTTTCTTATCAAGCGCTGCTTTTAAGAGACCTTAATTCATAGTGACTCGCCGTTCGTGGCTCACATACTCATGACTGTTCTGCGGTTTGGTTCTACAACCAAGACTACAGCTCTGTCTTGATATTATTTACCTTGTGATACAAGTACGAGTAGTCGCTTACAGGAATATTATGGGTTCAGTACAAGCTCAGCTGACAGAACCTGTGGTACCACAAAAACTCCATTTCAATGGGGCCAATTTGTAAACGTTAAAATTCTCGATGTTTCAATTGTATAACACGAGACGTAAAGAATGTTTTAACATGATTTTAGTATGAAAACTTTGTTACCATGTCAAAGCAAAGTCTTAAACTCTAAAAAGACCGAACAATTTTACAGCTCAAATAATTCACACGTTTTAACAGAAGAATTAATGCAAGTGCTTATATAAAATTATAAGCTTCACATTTCAAATTGGCCCCATTCACTTCCACTGTAAACTTGATTTTCTATATTTTTTTTTTTAAACTATTTTTGTGTTCATCAACATTACACCACAAATGATGTAAATTAAGCTTAACTTAAACCCAGAATATTCCTCTATAGTGGAGTAAAACTGTAAAACTGCCCACAAGATCTTGCACATTGTATATTTTACGTGGCACCTCAATTCTATAAGGTAAAAAAGGCACATTAAAAGTAGTTATGTCATAAATAATGACCTCAAAGTATGCAGACAAACGAAGAAACAAAAAAAACATGTCAAAAGAATGTCCCATCTGGCAAATGAGCCAAGTTCTCATCAATTAGCTGGTTTTGCGACCACAGGAGCCGTACCGACGGCAGGGTTTGGTCCTGTTGTACCTGATGAACTGCCAAAACCCAAGATTAACCAACACACCCAAATCCTAATTAGTATCATCAGCAGAGGTCCTGATAGCCCTCCCGCGGCACCGTCAGAACAACGAGAGCGGGCAGCTCTAGTTCTGGTGCCTTTTCATGTGGAGGGCCAGGTGGTCCGATCGGGAGAAGCAACGGCTACATACGGCGCACTGGAAAGGTTTGGCCCCCGTGTGCTTCCTGAAGTGGCGCGTTAGCTCGTCAGAGCGGGCGAAGCGCCAGTCGCAACCCTCCCATGAGCACTTGTATGGCTTTTCGCCTGCAAAAAAAACACAGGCCAATACAGTTTGAGGGGAGAGCACATCACAGTTTCGTAGGATAAAACATTGGCAAGAAAAAAAGGTCTGTACACAATAACATACAGCGCGACTATTATCATCTGATTCACAAACAAATTACACCAATTACACCACATCATCATCAAATTGGACATTTTTACATGGAAAACATGAATAATAATTATAATTTTATAAAATTATGTTTTACAGAATAAATTGGTAAAGGTTAGGTTTTTGTTGTATTGATTAGTATATCTGTTAACTGCATAATTTGGGCAGGTTGATTTTAACGAATGTTGTTTTTAACTAATGTTTTTGTCATGCATCAAGTTATACCATACCATACCATACCATACCAGGGACATTATAACATGCCTGAAGGACTCAGCTTGTGAATCAGAATCAAATCACTAAATGTGTAATTCTGTTTAGTCAACTTTATTGAACTATTGTATGACAGTGATATCACACTGAAAATTGTGTGAACAGCTCTGTTGTCTGTGTGATATTGCTGCTTATTAAAAGTCTTACTTACCTGTGTGAGTACGTAAATGGGCCTTCAAATGTGAGGACTTGGTGTAAACCTTCTTACATCCTGACGAATAATACAATAAATGTCAGTATACATCATAACCTTTACCATTAAACCTTATATCCATTATATGAACGTTCATCCAAAACCAGTATGACTTTCTTTCTTCTGTGGAACATAAAAGAAGATCTTTTGAAAAATGTCTCAAGTGTTTTCTTTCCGTTACAAAAAGAATTTCTTCAAAATATCTTCCTTTGTGTTCCACAGAAAAAAATAAAGTCATTCAGCTCTGGAATGACATGAGGGTGAGTAAACAATGGGTCAACTATCGTTTTAACATTCTGGCCAGCTCTGACTTGTCCAGCAGATTCAAATACAATGTCAAAAGGTTATGCCATTGTGTCCTAAGCCTCTTAGTCCAACTTTTAGACCGGTAATTGCCAGATGATTAGTCACGTCAGTCCACAACATCTATTCAACAACGTTAAATCACCTGAATGGCCATTTAAGCCTGCGCTGTGTCATTTATTTGGAAAAAGCTGTGGCTTCCTTGAAAATCATGTCAAATAAAGTGTACACTATATTCACATACTGAAGAGTCTAGATGCTAAATTCAATCTTACCTGGTACATCACAGTGATGTATCCTCCTTTTGTCTAGATCGGGATTGTTCCTGCGGTTGTATTGGGCAGGTCCTGCTTGTGTCTGGACAGAAAGTGCTGGTCCGGGAGTAAGACACGACATTTTAGATGCCATGCTGGCAGCATATGACGGAGGTGGCGATAAGTTCTGTACGAGTTCTTTCCTCCTGTCCGGGCTGCCCGGTTCTGAGTTAGGAGGGGATGGTGGTAGATAGGCCGCCCTCTTCTGAGGATGCTGACCAAACTGGGCAGGTAGAGAATATCCACTGCTGCCCATGTTACAAAGAGATCTTTCTGCAACATGACTGGGCGGTGGGTTAATGCCATTGTACGTTGACATCGGAGAGCATGCGGCATTGTGGGAATCTGTGCAAGAGTGGCCTCCAGGCACATTGGGCTCAAGCTCCGAAGTCAACAGCTGAAACAGAGGGACTTCTGGGAATTCGAGGGATGGGGTCTCGTGCTTGACGTAAACATTGTTACCTGTTTCCGCAGCTGGGCTGTAGAGGTTCATGTACTCTGCGTGCGTCACGGCGGGTGCAACGGAGCCGTGGCAACTGGAGTAGTTGAAAGACGAATGCAGCGGTTCCGTCTTTATCTGTGTCGCTGCAGATCGAACGGGTCTACACATGCCGGTCCGTAGGTAGGTGACGTCAGGTAAAAAAACATTCATGTTTATGCTGTACGGCGCTCCTTGGTCCATCGTCAGGGAATTGTCTTGGCAAAACTTCTTATGGTCTGACAAAACGTGAAACTGAGGCGGCAGGTATCCATCCATGTCTGATCTGAGGGTCAGAGAAAAAAACAGGTTTTCATTCACCACAAATTGCACAAAAGCATAAAATACAAGTTTTTTCAGCCATATCCAACAATAATCCTTGGAATTGTATTAATAAAAATGTATCAGTTTAGCATGGCCATAGCTGGTGGATACTGTAACTGTAACCTAGTTGTTTTCTTTCTTGCAAATATATCACTATATTATAGTTTTTACCAATGTCCGAGACTTTTTTGAGGAAAAGCACAAAACATCTGTCGTCTTTCACATCACGGTTCAGGAAAGTCACTCAGTGAAGGTTTTGGGACTGTGTGAGTTCTTATGTTCCCATCAACATTCATGACACAGTCCATACATTAGTCACATGGTATTTACGAGTCAGCTGATTGGCTCAAAACACAGCATATTTCCAGCCAAGCAACTGTCATTAACATGGGAAACATAATTGACATCTTTCTCCACTTATTATTTTAATCCACTTTGGCATAATCCTTTAAGCTTTCAAGTAAACAAGGCAGATATTCCAGAGAATTGCAAGATAAGTTCAGAGGAATGAATC
>NW_028296307.1:0-62093 GCF_964197995.2 Scardinius erythrophthalmus
CGCCCGCGCTTCTCCCAGTACATCTTTGCCGCGCAATGGTGCCGCGCATGCATCTCCCGGTACATCTTTGCCGCGCAACGTGCCGCACGCGCGCGCATCTCCCGGTACATCTTTGCCGCGCAATGGTGCCGCCGTGCAAGGTGCGAGTGTTCACGAAGCACAAACAGATCATTTTGACCATTTGCCCAACGGGGATGGGGGTGGCAGGGGTGGACGTAAGCTTAGTGTACTCTTTTCCTGATCATTTGGAATGAGGATAAAAAGACAAAAAAAAAAAAACACTCTATATATATTTTTTCCTGAATATTACTGATGAACTGATCCAAAAGTAGGCTACTGTTCACATGTGTTTTACTACTAAAATATTGTAATATAGTAATAATTTAGTACTTTCTCCTATTTTATTGTTGGTTTCCTCATGTAAATAAATTCCAACATCAATTCAATATCTACTATTTCCTGAATATTACTGATGAACTGATCAAAAAGTAGGCTACTGTTCACATGCATTTTACTATATAGTATAGTAATAATTTAGTACTTTCTCCTGTTATTGTTGGTTTCCTCTTTTCTCATCATTTGGAATGAGGATAAATAAAAATAAAACATGCAAATAAGTTCAAACATCAGTTCAATATCTACTATTTCCTGAATATTATGAAATTCAAGAGGGCCGCCCCCTGATGACGTCATAATATGCAAATTAGATTAGTATATTTACACCCCATATAAACTTTCAGTCATCCCCAACATTTTTCTAATTTACAGTATATCTCTATATTTAAGCCCTTTCAAGCCACAAGCTTTTGAAATTTTGATGTCAAAATCCAGCATTTTTTTAAAAAAAAAACTTGGCGCCTAAAGGGTTAAGGCAACTGGTCTGAAGTGATTGGGCTCCCTGGGATGTGCAGTTTTTGGAACTGGAACAACACACGAAGTCTTCCAAAGGACTGGAACTCGCTCCAGACTCAGGCTCAAGTTGAAGATGTGCAGGATGACTTCGCTGAGCTGATCTGCACAATCTTTAAGCATTCTGGGGCAGATTCCATCCGGGCCCGGTGCCTTTCTTGCCTTGATCTTTTTTAGCTCCTTCCTCACCTGATTGACTGTCAGAGAGAGGCTGCTAGAGGGAGGTATAGAAGCTCCCTGGAGAGACGGATGGGTAGAGGGGTGTGAAGCATCCATAAATGAAAAGTCAATAGACAGTTGTGAAGTAGGTCATACTGAATACAGGGGGGATGAGTTGGTCCGCAGTGGCCAGAGAGGAAAAGATTGACTCACCGACAGGTCTGAAGTCTGGTTGGAGGTGGGAGGAGAGGGGGTAGAATCAAATCTATTGAAAAAAAGATTTAATTCATTTGCCCTGTCACAGTCACCAGAAACAAAGCCTCTGCCACTGACTTTGTTCTGACCAGAGATGGTTTTCAGACCCCGCCAAACCTCCCTTATGTTGTTTTGTTGGAGGCGTGACTCCAACTTCTTCCTGTAACTGTCTTTTCCTTTCCTAATCTCCCATCTTAGTTGTTTTTGGACCGTCCTCAACTCTTCTTTTTCCCCAGATTTAAAAAGTCTTTTCTTTTTATATAGTCGTATACACGGAATGAAAAAATCTTTTACGGTTGATATTTTCTACCGCGGTAACGATATAAAACCGTCATACCGCCCAGCCCTAGTGCACTGAATATTCGGTATGGCATGCTGTATCCAGCCCATCTGATCATCACGCACAATGACAAACGCAGGATTTTTAAATCGGTTGCTGAGGCTGAAGAATACGTTCAGGAAATAAGCTCACAGACTTGTGACGACTCCGAGACTTAAACTAAGCTTTGTGCTTACCGCTTCTTTCTTTTCTCCTGCATGGAGCCACTGACGAGTAATGGCCATGAAAATGGACAAAATTCAACGGATAATTTAGTAAGGTGCCTTATTGTTAAAATACGTTACTGGCATGATTGTCTTAAGGTATGTTGCTTTTATTTTTTGTATTATTGATATAGATTTTTTTGTTTTTTTTTTTTTATCACGCACTGGGTGCACGTTTATGTGCGTCAAGTTTTATTATGGTCCAAACATTTCTACTACAGCTAGCCCATGTGTGGCTATGTTATGTGTTCAGATTTACACGTTACCCACTATGTGGATGAAACGTTTTATACAACCCAAGTTCCTAGTCTTAAAGGGTTTAACATCACATTTCGTTTGGGGAAATGTGTGGGGTTTTGTGATAAGGAGCTCACTCCATATTTTTTGTGTTTGATGACTTTACATGGCCTGAAATTGAGATTAAGAATAATTTATGTTTGATACCTCAGTTATAAATGTGTCTAGTTGGAATGTAAGAGGTCTGAACAAAATTGTCAAGCTTAAACAGGTGCTAGGCAGAATTAAACAGAATTAAACAAATGAATGAGAAACTAGCAAACAGCTCGATGAAACCTGCGCACCTCCAGAGACATCTCAGCACCAAACATCAGTGTCATGTTGGAAAGCCACCAGAATTTTTCAAGAGAAAACTTGCTGAGTTTAGATCATCGCAGGAAACAATGCGAAAAGTCTCCACAACATCAGCCAAAGCACTACAGGCGTCATATGCGGTGTCACTGCTCGTAGCTAAAGCCAAAAAGCCGTTCACGATCGCTGAGGACCTGTTACTCCCAGCCGCTGTTGTATTAACTGAGACAATGCTGGACAAAAATGCCGCGGATAAATTAAAAACAGTGCCTTTGTCTAATGACACCGTTTCCCGCAGAATAGAAAGAATGGGAGCGGATATTGTTGAACAAGTAGTGGGAAAACTTGGCGAAGCATTTTCACTCCAGCTTGATGAGTCGACCGATGTCAGTGGCAAGGCACAGCTCATTGCGTTTGTGAGGTATGTGGATATCGACGACATTTATGAAAATGTACTTTTCTGCAAGAGCTTAGAAGGGAAAACAACAGGAGAGGACCTTTTTAATGTTGTGGATAATTTCTTCATTGAAAACGAGCTGGACTGGAGAAACTGCAAGAGTGTCTGCACTGACGGAGCCGCGTCAATCACAGGCCGTATTAAAGGGCTCATGACGCGTATTAGAAGTAAACATCCAGAAGTGCAGTGGAATCACTGTGTCATACACAGGGAAGCACTGGCATCCAAAAATATAAGTCCTGTGTTGCATGACGTTTTGAATGACAGCATTAAAGTGATTAACTTTATTAAGTCAAGGCCACTCAATGCACGACCGTTTCACCGCCTCTGTGAGGACATAGGAGCTGAACATACACAACTGCTGCTACATACAGAAGTGCGCTGGCTATCTCGAGGGAGGATACTGAGCAGGCTGTTGGAACTACGGGCGGAGGTGCACACCTTTTTGTCAGAGCAAAGATCTCCATATGCCACCCTGTTTGAAGATAAAGATTGGCTTGCAAAGCTGTGCTATCTGGCAGATATATTCAGCAAATTGAATGAGCTGAATGTGTGTCTGCAGGGCAAGGACACCCACGTTCTGAACCTGTATGATAAGGTGGGTGGTTTTCTGAAGAAAGCAGAGTTGTGGAAACAGGCATGTGTACAGGGGGATCTCACCTGCTTTTCTCAGGTGGATGCTTTCCTCTCCAGGGAAGATGTGGAGAGAGCACCAGTGAAGTCCATCATAGAAGAACATTTGGCCAACCTGATTGTGAGTTTTAACTCATACTTTCCTGACATGGAGGAGAAATCTGCACAACTCAGTTGGGTGAGAAACCCATTTCTTTTGTCAGAAGAAAGCAGAAACAAGCTCCCTCTCTGTCACCAGGAAAAACTCTTGGATGTGTCATCTGACTATGGCCTACGGATGAAATATGAAAACTCCACTGTAACGCAGTTTTGGGTGTGTGTAAAAAAAAGGAGTACCCTGAGCTGGGAGAAAAAGCTTTGCAGCAGCTACTGCCCTTTGGATCCACATATTTGTGTGAGGCCTCATTTTCTGCAATGACTGTGATCAAAACAAAGCAGAGAAACAGACTGGGCCTGGAAAAGAGTCTGATCACTGCTGTGTCCTCCCTGCCACCGAGGATGACCAAGATCCTCAGTGAAGCACAAGGAGATGTTTCGCACTAAATTATAAGTGCAACTTAGTTTGTTGTTTATTATTACAAGTGTTTTTGAGCTAAAATGTTATACACAACATATATATATATACACACTGTATATATATTATTTATAGGTTATTTTATCAAACATGTTTGGGGCCAGTCAAGGGGTACTTAAACTGCATGATCGGTTATCGGTAATGATACATTGTTTATTATTGTAAATGTTTATTATTGCAAATGTTTTTCATTTACATTGTTTAATAAATCTCATAATGATGGCATATAGTAGTCATAGCTTTTATTTCTATCTCAAATGATTAGGGCCGGTCAGGGGGTACTTGGCTGAGAAAAAATTTGATAGGGGGTACGTCATTGAAAAAAGATTGAGAAGCACTGATTTAGTGGATCCAAAATGTATAAATGACGCTTTTGCAGAATATTATGAAAATTTATATAAATCTCAATATCCAGATAATATGGATAAACAGGATCAGTTTCTGGACCAACTTCAATTCCCAACCTTGTCAGAGGAAACTAAAAACGATCTAGATGGAAAACTGAGCATTCAAGAACTTAAGGAGGCACTCACCCATATGAATACAGGCAAAGCCCCTGGCCCTGATGGCCTGTCTATTGAGCTTTATAAGAGATGTAGGATTGAGTGCGAAACAAACACAAATGAATCTTCCAGGTGAATTGTTCAAACATAATTTCTCACAGAACTGAACATTCCAGACACCAAATCACCAACCCCAGAGCCATAAAAGAAGGCTCCAGCCAGCCAGTCTCCGTTGACCAACGAAAACCCCCAGCTAAGAACTTTATGGTCATGCAAGCTTCAAAGAAGATGAGCCCAACTAAAGGAAGAACTGGTCAATGTAAGATAGCTTGGAAAAGAATGACTGGCTCAGAGATAGCACAATTCAGCCCGATCAAGATAACAGCAGAAGCTGCTCGAGCCCACAACATTCTAGACTCCCCCCTCCTTAAGGACCTCTGATAGACCTCAGGGTGTAAAATCGTTTCAAACCACAGAGCTGAGATTTTACCTATAACATAAATAAAATCATTCAAGAACAATTTTCAATGGACTTATAGATCAAGCATCATGCAACGACATGATTCTATATTGTTCCTACAATAGATGGGTGTATCTGATATGCTTAGATGCCATACAATTCATGTAATTGTTAGAATTGTTAGATTTTTGAATGAAAATGTGTTGTGTTTCATATCGATATGATCATATGTTCTTAATTCAAAGGATGGCTTGATTGAAATCTGTGGAAAATGTTTCGGATTCTTATAATAGTAATAATGTCTTAGCTGTGGCCTCTGTACTCTTTGCTAGAGCTTAAAGAGTAAGGAGAGCACAGATAAGCTTGATTTATGATAAGAAGTGAAGAGAACGCCACCTCCTAAACAAAGACAGTGTCTAATTGGTTAGAACTGATCCAGGAGGCTGGGCGGACATTTGAGTTTAAAATCTTAACACCAGAACAAAGTTTAGAGTTTTCAGGGCAGAACCAAAAATGCAGCGGGAGATGAAGATCTAAGACAGACAAGTAACCATGTAAAACGTGCAGACAAAATAACCCAAATCAAGATCTGAAGAACATGGGTTAAGCTTCATTCAAGCCATCATCTACTCTTCTCAATTTCCTTTCTTTTCTTAGTTTCCTTTCTTTTCCGTTGTGAGTCTCGGTTCTAAGTTAAGTTTTGCGACAACATTTCGAGCCACGTTTCTTCTGCAAAGCCAGCTTCAAACAAAGACTTTCATTCCGCCAGCACGCGACGTGACTGACCACGTGACCCAGACATCAGGCACGGAGACCAGCCAACGAACGGACCGGGAAAACCCTTTACGCGCAACAAAAAGGGAATCCCCAAAAGCAAAGACAAGCAAGTACTGCCTCCAGACTCTTAAACTGAACTGGTGTATTTGATACTGATTTAATAACCTAGGAAACGATAAAAGGGTTAAACTAATGATTGATGGTTCATTCAGGTTGTGTTTTATAAGTGCATAGAAACTTGGGATTACATCATCTCACTCTTAAACTCACTCTTAAAACTTAATCTTTCCTTACTCTCTTTCTTTCTGCAACGCGTATGAATGTGTGTGTCTGTGTTAGATATTAGTTGTATGTGTTAGAATAATCAATAAAGTCTTGTTTGTATTTTAAAGAGAAATATTACTTGTGTTATTGTGCTTACAAATTTAATGTCTTAAACTTCTGATCTAAGTTACCTTGCTAACTATATAGTGTTTCACTATAGTTCGGATATTTATATCCGTTGCAGAGTTGATAATTGCAGCCAGTTCAAATGAACCGCGAACGAGTCATTTGCTCGGTTGTAATAAGTGACTCTTTTGAATTCCCTATAAATTAATTAATAATTCCTTTGAGCTAAATTGTAATCACTACAAATTACAAATATCTTACAGAGATTTTCAGATAAATTATTACCTCATCTACTTGAAATGTATAATGCCAGATGCCAGATGCCGAAAAGGCGTTTGACAGGATCGAATGGTGTTATCTTTTTGGGACACTCAAAAGATTTGGCTTGGGAGAAAAATATTTGAAATGGATTCCAGGGTTTTTCCTGGCTCAAAATGAGGCGGAGGTGGTAAAATTTGAATAATGTATTTTAATAATAAGGTAATTAAATATAGCCTAATGTGTTTTCGATATTATTTTTGTGGGTGGAGGTTGTTACCTCTAGGGGGGTCCGGGGGCATGCCCCCCCGTAAGAAAATCTTTGTACATTTTAAAGATAAATGCATTAATCTGGTGCACTTTGAGTCACCCAAATCCACTGTTAAAAATAAAAAAAATCCACCTGCAAACCACCCATATTCTTTGATTTAGATATCTGCATCTGATCACATTACAATTATTCAAATTTTCAGTGTTAAGCATGATAATATGGTAACATATCACACTGAAGTAGGCTGATTTAAAATTAACATTTATTTCAAATAAAAGTTCTTCTTTTGGCAAAATTACATTTCCTTAATAGCCTTAACAGAGGCTTACTCCATTCAAACTTAAGTTGTCAATGTTTCATTACATCACTGTTTGAAAACAGAATGATTTTTTGTACCTATATAAGGTTTTATTTTATTAAATGTTTGCTCCATCTTTCATTTCAAATTCTTAAATTTGATCAATATATTCAATTAAAATAATAAGACACTAGGCTGTTTCCAATAAAATTAAATAATTTACATTGAAAAAGTATAACTGTATTAAATTAGATTATTTTAAATATTTTTGAATATACAAATAAGGAATGTAGAAAAGAATATACTTTATGAAACTAAACCGCCAGTAGGAGGCGGCAGGCGAACGTCTTAATGAGCGAGTCATTGAGTCATTCATTCAAACGATTCGTTCAAAAGGCTGATTCTTTCAGAATGAGGCAGTTTATGAATAGGTAATTGAATCTTTGACTCAACCGATTCGTTCAAAACGCTGAATCATTCAGTAATGAAACATGGCTGAGTGTTGTTGTGAGATGAGTATGGTTCTGCTGTGATCTTCGTTTGGAACTATTTTCGCTGCTGAAGCAGAACAAAAACAGTCATTGCATCTAAAATGTAAGTGACTTAATTTTAACTTTTTGTTTATTGAACTGTTATGAAATCAGTCTCGGTTTCAATCTTGATCTTTTAATCAGGGCATTTGTCCGGATGGGCTACAAGTCTCTCTAATTTTTTCCCTTCAAAAAAGAAAGAAAGAAAAAAAACACACGTGTCCCGGACAAAGTATATGGTCCCAGACAAGCGTTATTGTCGAGTCCTCCTGATATGTTTTCCTTGATTGGTTTTCCATGAAGAGAATTACGTTGTTGAAAACGAAAGTAAAGTGACGCACGTTCATTGCGTTTACCGTGATGAGAGTTCCGTGTCTTTATTAAACTCAACACAAAATTATTTATCTGTCATCCACCCTCGATTAATTGGAATGGAATGTTTTTATTACTTATCCGCGCACTGCGCGCAGCAGCACTATACGGTTTGAGAATGGACACAAGCGGTAACTGCAACAGAACCGTCACGGTGGAAAAAGTGTATCTGACCATGACTGTCTGTCAGAGTTTTGTCGAGAGCCGGAGGCGGCACGAAATTTGACGGAGGCGGCCGCCTCATAATTCTCTATGCAGGAAAAACCCTGGATTCAATTACTATATACAGAGCCCGTAGCCAAAGTTGTAAAAAGGTGTAACAGTCAGTTATCGAGACTTTTAGCCTATGTAGATCGACACGACAAGGATGCCCATTATCGCCCCTTCTTTTCTTGTTTGCTATCGAGCCACTCACTATGGCAATACGTAATTCCCTTGATATTACTGGTATTCAAATCGGAGGAACAGAACATCGCTTGTCTCTTTTTGCAGATGATGTCGTTTTGTTTTTAACTGATCTAGGGAGGTCTGTCCAGGCTGTTGGCCAAATTCTGAAGATGTTTGGTGAATTCTCAGGGTATAAAATTAATCAAAAGAAAAGCGGTGTTGTGACGTTCGTCTGATATAGGACAACTTAGTATGAATAAAATTAATATTTGTGTAGTGTTCAATGTTGTTATCAATAGAGATACGCGGATGGGGTATTAGTTCATCCGCACCAGCGTTTTTTGACCAGATTTCAAAGCCGCACCCGCCCGCCATCCGCTGATTGTTTTGCGGTCTATGGACGACGCAATGCTCTGCTGATGTAAGCCGCAAGAAAGCCCTTGTCTGTTCTAGAAAGGATGCTGCAAAGATATTTAATGCTACATTCATTTACGATGAGATGCGCTCTAGTTCAACTTCACAATGCAATGCAAGTGAACGCGGCGCATCGGAGCCTCGATGTCACGGTTATTTACGGTTATTTAATATTGTCTACTATATTTGCTTTTTATTTATTAAATACATGCAATTGGTTGATGCAACATTTATTAAAATGAAGATACAATTTTTACAAAACGAAATTCGCTTTAACCCCTTAGCTCTCACCCCCCTTTTTGAGAATTTACATTAAAATGCACTATTCAAGCTTAAATGGTTGTAATTCAAGAATGCTTTGGAGTATAGACCTAAGTTTGGTCTTGTTTTAAAGGTAAAAAATAGCAGATTGTTGTTGAAGTGAAAGCACTTCAAAAAATTAAAGTATGAAAAAGTTATGGAAGTTTAAATTTACATTAAATCAAATATAATTTATTTAATATTTTTATTTTATATAAAATATATATTTTACAAAATATGTTTTACAAAAAAATTACTATAAAATCAAAGCCAAATATCTAACCAAGTTGTGTTCCAAATTTGAAGTTGATATCACAAAAAATGAAGTTCCCATGAGATTTTGTTTAGGCGTATTACCAAAAATAGCCACCGGGTGTCATTGAATTCCATTGAATTTTACTGTATGCATTCTACCATAACAAATTAATAAATTTCTGTCCAAATATCACTTCTGTCATAAAATATGGAACCTTGAGACTCAGACCTTTCTGACAATATGTGTTTTGTCAAGATTAGAAAATATTTTGATCATAAATTATGAAACATAAGGATGCCCAAAAGGGGAGGAGCCTGATAAAATAATTTAGAGTACCGTTTCTATGGTAACACAATGTCCAATTTCAAAACAGTTTTCACAGGATGAATTCTGAGATCATAAGCTTTCAAATGATACCTAATTTATGATAACTAATAAAATATGTAATATAATAAAAAAAAGCGATAAAAAAATATAATACAATATTTTAGAGGATAATATATATATATTATACTTTTTAGAAGATAATATTATTTTATTATTTTTTATTGACAAATACTAGATTATATATTTTCTAATGAAATTTTAGCATAAAAACCAACATATCAATTATTAAAAGTGGGTGCGTCAACTTTTTGTGACGAAGGTCAGAACTCCTGTTATTACGTAGATTTTTTGAGGTGCACTCTTGTCATAAATTCATCTATTTCTGTTCCTACATAATTTATAACAAAAAAACAGTCCTAAATATCTATTTAGGAGTCTTAGAACTTTCCAACGATATATAGTTTGTCATAATTAGATTAGGATTAAATAGTAATATAGGGAAGTAAAGTTAGGCGTCCCGTATACGGGACGGTGACAGTTAAGGGGTTAAAGAAAGGCTTTCTACTTAGCAAAACTTAATGAAGTGGTAAAAATCATGTTTGACGATTTATAAAACAAAACTTCATTAAGTGGTAAAAACCATGTCTCCCGATTGCTAATGTTTATTATTGCAAATGTTTTTCATTTGTGTAATAAATCTCATAATGATACATCACATCACTATATAGCTTTTATTTCTATCTCAAATGATTGGCGGTCGGTCAGGGGGTACTTGGCAAAGAATCAAATACAGTTGGAAACGACGTAGACCATTAATAACACAGACTATTAACAATTGTTTTTAATTAGTATTTAAACATTCTCTATGATAAAAAATGTTTGTAAAAAAAATTTAACAACACGGTTACAATTCTTGCCTGTTGGAAACAAACTAATTTAGAGGTCTTTAGAATCACGTGGAAAGACAGTATGTCACGTTATAGAAAGGCCCTAAAAGCAGCCAGGGCTGAGCACCTCCGCAAACTAATAGAAAACAACCAAAACAATCCAAGGTTTTTATTTAACACCGTGGCTAGACTAACAAATAAACAGACGTCACCTGAACAAAATATCCCGTTACAGTTTAGTAGTAATGATTTCATGAACTTCTTCACTGAGAAAATAGAAAGCATCAGAACCACAATTGTAAACGTTCAATCTTCAACCGCGCCTTATAATTCAGCCTCAATTATCACCCCGCAAGAACAATTACAGTGCTTTACAACTATAGAACAAAAAGAGTTAAATAAACTTATCACTTCATCTAAAACAACAACATGTTTATTAGATCCTATACCAACTAAACTACTGAAAAGTGTTACCTGTAGTGGAAAAGCCTCTCCTCAATATTATTAACTCATCTTTAACTTTAGGTCATGTTCCAAGAACATTTAAATTGGCAGTTATAAAACCACTCATTAAGAAATCACAATTAGATCATAATAACCTAGTAAATTATAGACCCATTTCAAATTTTCCATTTATGTCTAAAATATTAGAAAAAGTGGTGTCCGCTCAACTGGGCTCTTTCTTGCAAGAAAATGACATCTATGAAAAGTTTCAGTCTGGTTTTAGGCCGCACCATAGCACTGAAACTGCGTTCGTTAAAATCACAAATGATTTACTTTTAGCTTCTGACCAAGGCTGTATCTCAATACCAGTTTTACTTGATCTTAGTGCTGCGTTCGATACTATAGATCACACAATACTCTAAGATCGACTACAAAATTATACTGGTGTTCAAGGACAAGCATTAAGCTGGTTCAGATCATACTTATCTGACCGTTACCATTTTGTCTATTTAAATGGAGAAAAATCTATCATAACTTCAGTAAACTATGGAGTGCCGCAGGGATCTGTGTTAGGCCCTCTATTATTCTCAATATATATGATGCCACTTGGAAATATTATAAGGAAACATGGAATTAGTTTCCATTGTTATGCTGATGACACTCAAATATATATTTCATCACGGCCGGATGAAATCGCTAAATTATCCAAACTGACAGAGTGTATTAAAGATATAAAAGATTGGATGACGCGTAATTTTCTTTTATTAAAATCCAGACAAGACAGAGGTACTACTTATCGGTTAAAAAAACTGCCCACCAGGGTGGGAATTATGTAATTTTAGGGGCAAGGCCATTTGGCCTCCACCTTTTCTTTTTTTTTTAGGGGCACCAAGGCCATATGACAGGGCACAAAGGCCATTGAGTACAATTCGATGGTTTTCCCATTCAGATTGATACCATAACATCCTAATTTGGAATAAGACATGGATTATGACTTTTTTTTTAAAAAAATTTAAAGTTATGAGAATTTTTTTATGAAACATCTTCATGAAAATAAAATTGAAGTTGGCATTGTATCAATCTAGAAATGCACTGCAGCTAAAGCCAGATGTCTGACCATGTTATACTTAAAATCTGAAGATGATATGTCTAAAACTCTGTATTTAGGTAAATATTATTCAAGATCATGTCATATGACTTTATTAGCTTAGCACACCATCAATACACGACAATTTATGAGATTAAAACCATGTTTGTGCTCCAAACTTACTTTATAACGCAAGTCGAGTGTTCTAAATAACCTTCTGTGATCTGATTTGGCTTCAGATAAATAAAAAAAATCAGACAGAAAATATAATATTTTATGTATAATGCAACGATGATAAAGTCTATCGATTAGCATAACATTATACAAATAATCTATTGTTATGAAAATGCCTGACATGGCTCGAAGAACACCGGTAAGTCAAATATCATTGCAAAAATGTTTATTGTCTTCAAAACGACATAATCTGCATGTTACAGCGATCTGTTAGCTCTGTTTGTGGTCGGGGATTTGGGATTTCCTGCATTGTCGAACGCTCTTCTTCATGCGTTTCAAATATGGACTATAATGTCCAGTAAAGCGCCCTCAGGCTGCTGGTATAAATTGAAAACACAGCACATCAGTATACAGCGCTCATAATGATTACAATAAAATATTATTCCTGTCAATAGAAATCTCATGTAAACTGAGAATATATCAATATTTCTCCAAATCTGCACACTTTTGAGCTAAAAGCCGTTGCCGTTGTTTTGTGAATCGCTTTCATGACGACAGCACAGGAGTTTTTTTATGAATGGGAGCGGCTGACGCTCATAATTCATATTAAAGGTATCGACTCATTTTTGCATTTCATAACTCCTGACACAAATTAAGACATAACTGTCAATATAAATTTCTCAGAATACAATAGGGGTCAAATACTGAAACGTGAGTCTTTTCTTTTTAATGATGTATAGTTTGCCAAGGTAATAACATTAAATCTTATAGTAACTTTGAACTATTAAAAAAAAAAAACACGCTTCAGTGCGCCGACGCACTGGCAACGGTTAACAGGTACATAACGTTACCTCTGGAGGCGCTTTTACCAGAGTAAAAACACAGTAAACAAAACAAACTTCCTAGCAACACAGCCGCGCTAAAAACAACTGGGAGAAGTAAACACTCACAGACTGATGGTCTCTCCTGTTGTTCGACTGCTTCTTCTAATAAGTACTAGCAGTTTGTTAGAATAAATACTTTAACTGGCTTAGGTCCCGCCCTCCTGTTTAGTCAAGCGAAACTAACAAGTCACGATGCACAAACAACGTCACACGGGCGCTTTTACCAGAGTAAAAACACAGTAAACAAAACAAACTTCCTAGCAACACAGAGCCGCGCTAAAATTCAGTTCAGAGACTACTTGGGTGGCTCACTGTAATTCAAAGCAAGTCCACTATGCCGCACTGGTGCTTTATACATGGAACTTGGACAGGGCCAGGGCACACAGGCCACTGTGGCCGTACGATGATTTTTTTTTCACGGGGCTTGAAGGCCAAAGTGTAGGGCAACGACGGCCATGGCCGCGTGGCCGCGGTATAATTCCCACCCTGCCGCCCACAAAACCTCTCACAATACAACTTTAACATAGTAGGATGTCCTGTTACTTTATCCTCTACAGTAAAAGACCTGGGTGTTATATTAGATTGCAACCTGTCTTTTGAAAATCATATTTCATATGTTACAAGAACAGCCTTTTTCCACCTTAGAAACATTGCTAAGCTACGTAACATGCTATCAGTTTCTGATGCAGAAAAGTTAGTTAATGCATTCATGACCTCGAGACTAGATTACTGTAATGCTTTATTAGCTGGTTGTCCTGCATCCTCAATAAACAGGCTACAGTTAGTCCAAAATGCAGCTGCTAGAGTTCTTACTAGATCAAGAAAATATGATCATAACACCGATTTTATCATCACTACATTGGTTACCTATAAAGTTCCATATTAATTACAAGGTATTGCTACTGACTTATAAAGCCCTAAACGGCTTAGCTCCAGTCTATTTAACGGATCTTCTATCGCCCTATAATCCATTGCGCTCTTTAAGATCACTAAATTTGAGGCTTTTGGTCATACCTAGGATATCCAAATCCACCAAAGGAGGGAGAGCATTTTCACATTTAGCTCCAAAACTCTGGAATAGCCTTCCTGATACTGTTCGTTGCTCAGACTCGCTCTCCCAGTTTAAAACTAGATTAAAGACGCATCTCTTCAGCCAGGCATTCATATAATATTCTTAATCTTACAGTTCAAACTACAATCCGGCCTCTAGTTCATAAACGCCAGAGGAGAACTGGCCCCCGACTGAGCCTGGGTTCTCCCAAGGTTTTTTTTTTTTTTTTTTCTCCATTAGGTCACCTGATGGAGTTTCAGCTCACCATTAGGTCACTTGATGGAGTTTTTTCGGTTCCTTGCCACTGTTGCCTTTGGCTTGCTCAGTTGGGGATATTTTGGGGATATTTAATTTAATTTTAGCAATCAATAGATTTCACTAGAAACAAACCTTGTTGTATTATTTTAATTTAATACTGTGAAGCTGCTTTGATACAATCTGTATTGTGAAAAGCGCTATACAAATATACTTGACTTGTTGGCACAGACGCAAACTATTAACACCAGGTTTAGATTGCTGCAGTACAAATGGTTACTTAGAACCTATATTTCTCCTGTAAAACTTCACCATTTTAATTCTAATATTCCTGATGTCTGTGTAAAATGTGGTGTAGACAAGGGCACTCTTCTTCATTGTATGTGGCAGTGTCCGGAACTTCAGATTTTTTGGAAGGAGGTTACTACATTTATTTCCCGTTTGATTGAATGTAACATGCCTATGGACGGTAAACTCTGCTTACTGCACATTTTTCCTAATGGTTTTAAAGGGACTACAAAAAAGAGGAAGCTTGTTAGTTTCTGCTTATTGCAGGCTAAACATGTAATCGCTCTGAACTGGAAGGACACAGAAAGACCAAAGATAAACCAGTGGATTAAACTAATGTCTAGCAACCTGGCACTGGAGAAACTGACCTACATAGCGAGAGGAAAACTTGAGGATTTTAAAAGATATATGGTTGCCTTTCTTGCGCCTTGTAAAAGCATGTGACATGTAAACTATACTTTTTGCTGATGGAGTGAGCATGGGGTTCTAGGGTGGGGGGAGGCCTTGTCTTGTTTTTTTGTTTGTCTTTTGTATGTCTGGAAAACGTTTAAAAATTCAATAAAGATATTTGTGGAAAAAAAAGGGAAAAAAAATTATAACTATGCAACCGTCTACTACAGTATCGCATCAGACAGTGCATTGTAGTGTCCTTGAGGAAAAATTCCATTCATTTGTTGCTATAGGATTGCTATTAAATTATCTGAATCAACAGATAATGTCTAACATGTATGTTAGACCTTATACCAACTAAACTACTGAAAGTGATGGTTCCAGAGGTCATAGATCCTCTTCTTAATATCATTAATTCATCTGTGTCATTAGGATATGTACTGAAAACTTTTAAGCAGGCCATTGTTAAACCTCTTATTAAAAAAACGCAACTTGATCCTAGAGAATTAGGATAATTTAATATTCAACAAAATTTTTGATCTGCCTGCACTGAACCAGATTCACATTTTTTAATTTTACACTGGTGTAACGGTATATAACGTATCGCTTATGGTATCGGTAGTGTAAGTGGTCTAAGTTAACCCTAAGGGTCTAAGGTGTTTTTGGGGTCCTCGAGATGTTTTGACATGCCCTGACATTTGTGCTTTTTCAGTTGCTTATAAACATATTAAAGGAACACTCCACCGTTTTTTCATATTAAACTATGTTATTCCCTTAACTAAGACGAGTTGATACATACCTCTCTCGTCTCAGTGCGAGCACTCAATCGCTCTGGCGCGCGGCGACACTTTGATAGCACCTAGCTTAGCCCAGTTCATTCATTAGGGACCAAACAGAGATAAAGTTAGAAGCGACCAAACACCTCCTCGTTTTCCCTAATTAAATACAGTTACACGACCAAGTATGGTGACAAAATAAAACGTGGCGCTTTACTAAGCGGGTAAAAAGGATAACTATAATGTATGGCGGAATAGCACTTGGGAGCACTTCGACTCGGCGCAGTAAAAAGTCACGCCTGAAAAACTCCCTCTAACTTCTGTCATTAGAACCAATGTGATTTTTAACTGGGCAGAGTCGAAGTGCTCTAACTTCATCTCTGTTTGGTCCCTAATGAATGAACTGGGCTAAGCGCTATCAAAGTGTCGCCGCGCACCAGAGCGATTGAGTGCACGCACTGAGGCGAGAGAGGTATGTATCAACTCGTCTTAGTTAAGGGAATAACAGTTTAATATGAAAAAACGGTGGAGTGTTCCTTTAATGGCAAAGGTTCATAACACTCTTTTCAGCACAAACAGGGCAACCATAATATGTGAGCAACATGTATGTACATGTTTGTATTTTTGAAAGAATAATGTTTATGCATGGTTATTGAAAAAATTAAAAAAGGATTCTGAAATAAGGCCACAAAACACATACTAAATATGTGTCCACAAGATTTTTGCTTCAAAATGATCTGAAAATCATCTTGCCTAATCATTCACATAATGGCTCGTTTCCACTGAGCGGTACGGTACGGTACGGTACGGTACGGTTCGGTCGGTAAACCATGAATCGGCTAGCATTTCCACTGCCAACAGTACCCTTACTTGATAGGCGTGGTGTAGCCTATGCCGGAAAGAAGCGATCGACGTAATTTTCACGCGAAGAAGAAAGCGACATAAACAACAATGGATGACATACAGCAGATCTTGTTCTTGCTTCTCGGCATGTTTGTCACAAGAAGCCAAGTGCCGACATTAGGCGTTTCTCAATACCAAGTACGCAAAGTTCGGACTTGCCAAGTTCGACTCAGGAGAATGACTCCCGAGGATACGAGTCCGGAAATTCTTCAAATGGAACAGCGCGTTCTTGAAAGAGTCACTCAGCTCGCTCTGCTACTCCAGTTATCTCTGTATGTATATTTTAGGCAACAATAAAATGAAATATGTTATAAAACACCACTCTGCCTCTTTTCGTTTTCATTTAAAGAAATCTTAAACATTATAGCCACACAAATGTGGTTCACGTTACGTTAGCCTATTTATGACAAAACGAAATATAAAACACAACCCTGCCTCTTTTCGTTTAAATATAAAAATATTAAACATTTTAATATGGTCCAGGCAATATGTGCATAAGTACTAAACAACAGATGTTGCAGTAAACAACATTACAGTGATCATCTTCACTGTAATAAAATTAAAAGTGACAAAACTCAACCCAGTCTCTTTTAGTTAAATTTCAGTTTTATCAATATTTGCCATTATAAAAGTATACGTAAAAGGTACAAGAAGCTATACAATAAGAAATAAAGCAAACAATTCAGTCAAACATACAAAGTCAGCGCTCTAGTCTAACCTTACAACGGAAAGTTAAATAGCTTAAATATATAAAGTTATTAAACTTCACTTAGCCTTCAGCCAAAACGATTGGCCAGGGAACAAATTATAGATTCACAAGACAAATATCACCCATTAGATATACACAAGATGAATTATATCTCGTTTAACCACTACTGAGACATCAGAGTCAGCGGCAAACGTCAGAACGACTAGCCAAGGAAAGGCTGTTCCAGGCGGGGTCCATGAGCGCCGAGCGCTCGGTGATCGCCTGGATCTCACAACCTGGATCAAATTTTCATAAATCTTTATCAATAAACCACAGATTTGAGCTTTAAACAACTACATTCTCGCCTGAAAATCTCTTAAAACTATATTTCGTGACACAATAACAGTAGTATTATATTTCAACTGTACATTAAAAAAATGGCGCTTCTTATGTTGTCATTCCCCTTGTAGCATGCGCAAGTGACGATACTCTGTCAACCAATCAACATTCTGCAGTGAGTCAGGCTCCACCCTTTGAATGAGTCACAAATGAGTCATAAGACAATACATAAAACAATACATTGATTTAAATTTAAGACACTTTTTGTTTGGAAATGCAATATGCATGGGGGCATGAATGATCATAAATAATGCTGTGAATCACAGCTAAGACAATGACCCACATAATGAGCTGCATAATGAGCCTTTCAGTCAGGTATGTCACTGAGAGGGAACCACAAGAAAGAATGTGAGGACTAAATAAAAAAACATTTATTTTTTTTATTTTTTTTACACATTCATACCTGGAAACAAATCCTGTTCAAATAGGCTATCTGGGCCATTCTACAGAATTGGTTCAAAGTTAGAGTTGGAAACAACTTGGAAAAATAAATGTGTCTTTCCACACATTTTGTATGCATGCAAATTGTATAATATCCAAGGAAAACATTTCTAGTAATTGTGCAGTTAATTCTCATGCTGTATTTTCAGAAAGTTTTGGAATATATCCTCTCCCCAAATGTGACACTAATAAAACACAGAAATAAATAATTTAATGAGAAGGCTTATATTTACCTATTAAGATTTTGTTTACAACTACCTTGTAAATATATTTTTTGCTATTTTATTAAAAAGTTTTCACATGTAAATCAACAACAATTACTTTTTATTTTAACAATATTTCAAGTGTAATATTTCTTTTTAAAAAGTATACATTTTATCATACGTATTTCAAAGTTAAGGATTAATTAGTTTGAATATAGCCTACATTGGAACAAACACTATAATAAAAATAATAAGAATAATCTTAATTGATGACTTTATTTTTGACAAACCATAGTATATATTTAACATGAGCAGAAATTGGCTAACAAAAGCTTATTTGATGTGGCAGTAGTCTATTTTACAGTAAAAACTTTATAATCTATCCAAAACTGGTCAACAAAAGGTTGCCTTTCATATTTCGTCTGTAACATCGTTTTTATGATATATTAGGGCATATAAATGTTAATTTGCAGTTTAATACGTTGCTTATACAAAGACATTTAATTTAAAAAAATTTCAGTCGATTTTTACTCATCTCAGTATAGCAATATAGCTTGGGAAAAGCTAAACTAGTAGACGTGTTCATGTAAAAATAACGTTTACTAATGTAAGTGCCTGTAAACAACAGTGCACATTTGTGCCGTTCGTTCATTCACACACAGAAACACGATTCAAATTTAAAGTCTTTTTGCGGTTTACAGACACTATTCCATTTCGCGATTAGAACAAAGCACTTAAAGGAGAACTCCGGTCAATTTTAACATTGAGCTCATTTTTTTGTACATTTGGAGTGCTGTCAATACAGAGAACAACGACAAAAATCGGTGTCGCCTACACCGAGTTATTCTATTTTTAAAATTTGCACCCTGTTGACTTCAATGGGGCAAGTACTAAACCTGCTTTTAGCCTCTTAACATCCTTGATGTGTCATTACAAGTGCACAGAAAATGTGAGTGATTCCTTCTGAGTGAACATGGGTGAATCTGACTGCAGTAGATGTGAAAGATATGTATAAAAATTATGTTATTTAAGCCAGCGCAAATACCTGTGTTTACATCCTGTTTTCGGTTGAAGTCCAAAGTAATCGATTGCCGAGTTCACGCGTGTGATCATAGGTAACTAAACCTATGCGCGTGAACTCGGCAATCGACTACTTTGGACTTCAACCGAAAACAGGATGTAAACACAGGTATTTGCGCTGGCTTAAATAACATAATTTTTATACATATCTTTCACATCTACTGCAGTCAGATTCACTCGTGTTCACTCAGAAGGAATCACTCACATTTTCTGTGCACTTGTAATGACACATCAAGGATGTTAAGAGGCTAAAAGCAGGTTTAGTACTTGCCCCATTGAAGTCAACAGGGTGCAAATTTTAAAAATAGAATAACTCGGTGTAGGCAACACCGATTTTTGTCGTTGTTCTCTGTATTGACAGCACTCCAAATGTACAAAAAAATTAGCTCAATGTTAAAATTGACCGGAGTTCTCCTTTAATAAAGAACTTACTATTCATAATCCTCAGCTGGATCCGTTGCTCCTCGAAATGAACCTAACCAGCAATTCTGAGGTAAATTTTCCAGGATTATTATTACGATAGTATTATTCCTCACAGGGTCGCAAGACGACGTAAAGTACATGAAACACATCAATATTCATGATTCACGCCTCCTCGCGTAAAGCTTTTTTACACAAAACATGTCTTGCAAATTTTAAATCAATATATTGTTTTATCTGAATGAGTACGCAGGATGATTTTCACATAGTTTTGAAGCAAATATTCAAGGCTACCTGATGCAATTTTCAAAAGTCTTGAAGAAATAATCAGTATTTCATGACCTTATTTCAGTGACAATTTTTACGTGATGCAATTTTCAAAGTCTTGAAGAAATAATAAGTATTTCATGACCTTATTTCAGTGACAATGCGTGGTTCACAAACCACGCATAAACGTCATTATCTCAAAACTACAAACTTTTACATATATGCTGCTGACATTTTATTGTAGCAGAGTTTGTGCTGAATACAGTGTAATAAGACTTTAGCCATTCGAAAATGGATACAGTTATTATATTTACATCCAACTGCAGAGATTTTAACAAATAAAAACGTGTCAAACCAATTTTAGTTAAACGGGGATGTTGGCAGGGGTGTCCGTTATCTCCGTTGCTCTACACTTTAGCAATGGAACCCTTGGCTATAGCAGTACGGTCACACTTACACATAGCCGGAATCACAATTGGTGAGGTAGAACACAGACTGTCGTTATATGCAGATAATATAATTGTATTCCTTTCACAACTAAATTCATCTATTCCTGCTTTGTTAAAACTAATTGAGGAGTTTGGTCATATTTCCGGATATGTAATTAACAGATTTAAATCATCTATCTTGTTGCTAGATAAAGGAGAGAGAGAAAATCCTCCTATAGTTGTTTCACAATTCAAATCAGTTTCTAAATTTACTTACTTAGTGTGGAATAACAAATTTAAGAATCTATTTCAAATATGCTTCCGTATGATGATATCACACGAATGATTCGGCTCAGCAAAGTTGCAATTCCTGTTTTCTCCATTATAAGTTAAATGACTCAGATCACTGAGACTGTCATCTTTTGTTCTGCAAATGGCTTTCGGAGCCCAAATGGCTTTCGAAGCCCCAGCCTCAGACGTTGAATTGTTAGGCTGATTGGATTAGCAATGCAATAGACTGTTATGCTGATTGAATTATAAAACGCATGCGTAGACTGATATTTTTCTAATGTCTGGACTCCTTTATTAAAGGGTTAGTTCACCCAAAAATGAAAATTCTGTCAGTAATTACTCACCCTCATGTTGTTCCAACCGCGTAGTTCGCGTAAGACCTTCGTTCATCTTCGGAACACAAATTAAGATATTTTTGATGAAATCTGAGCCATGTCTCACTCCTCCATAGGCTGCTATGTGACCGAAACTTGCTGGCCCAGAAAAGTTATTAAAAAGATCGTTAATATAGTCCAAGTGACTCCAGTGGCTCAATCTTAAGTATATCAAGCGACGAGAATACTTTTTGTGCGCAAAAACAAACAAAAATAACGACTTTATTCCACTTTCCATTTCCTTCTCTCTGGGCCTCATAGTGTTTTTGCGCTGCGCGTCTGTGTTGCACGTCATCACGCATCACACACATGACCGGCGTCGGCCAATAGTGAGCCTACGTGGTGACGTGTAACACAGACGCGCTGCGCAAAAACACTACGCGAACCAACTAGAGGTCCAGAGAGAAGGAAATGAATAGTGGAATAAAGTCGTTATTTTTGTTTGTTTTTGCGCACAAAAAGTATTCTCGTCGCTTGATATACTTAAGATTGAGCTACTGGAGTCACTTGGACTATATTAACGATCTCTTTAATAACTTTTCTGGGCCAGCAAGTTTCGGTCACATAGCAGCCTATGGAGGAGTGAGACATGGCTCAGATTTCATCAAAAATATCTTAATTTGTGTTCCGAAGATGAACGAAGGTCTTACGCAGTTGGAACAACATGAGGGTGAGTAATGTGAGTACTGACAGAATTTTCATTTTTGGGTGAACTAACCCTTTAAGGGAGTATAAACAGACGTTTACAATATATTGGTATTAAATGCATTTTCTGAGAATTTATATTTCAAGTTTTGACTGCAAATAACGCTGTCCATAACGCTGGAATTGCCCTATTATAACATCTTAACAGACCAACATCATATCATTAATAACCCATAACACTGATCTGCAGCTTAATAAAGAATGAATAATCATACTTTAAATAATATTACCGATCTGAATAACAGAACGATCTCTACAGGACATGTCCGGGCATGCACATATGTCACAGACGCAAAAAACTCTGTTCAGATTAGGGCTGGGCGATATGGAGCAAAAAATATATCTCGATATATTTTGCTATATCTCGATATACGATATATATCTTGATATCTTTACAGGAAAAAGAACCCCCCAAAAACTACTGCAAAAACAAATATGCCAAATACCACAAAGTCTTTTTTATTGAAGTGCAAAGAGGTAGGCAGTTCACATAGGAACAAGTGCTTCTGCAACATTTTTAAATAATATATTTTTTTTTCTTTTTTTTTTATAATTAAAACTAACATCATCAAGTATGATATTTTTTACTTTGAGCAATTCTGGAGCTATAATTGACTCTAGGAGCATATAAAACAAAACAGCTCCCTGGAAAATTTTAATGTAATATTGTAGTAGTTATAAATAAAGGTTTATTTTAGTTCAGATTAACATTTGAGGCAATTGTATTCATAATGTCAAAATAAAACCGACATAATGTTACTTGAAGGCATTATAGCCTACTATTCCTGCCAAACCTCCATGGTTGCAGTAAGTGTTACTACAGTAAATCCATGGTGAATGTTGCTGATCTGTGGACACTATAGTTCATTCATGGCACAATGTTTCTCCTGGTTTCCACGTCAGCGCTGTTTGATCTGTTAATAACGGAGAAATGTGAATGTTTCTCACTAGATCTAGCAGCGATGTTATTACTTCTGTGGCGAATTCAAATGCTTTCTTTACTGGATCTCTTAGTAGCGCCGTGTAGTAACAGTGTCGCATGATCACGATTGGCTCGCGCTGCACTGGTCCAAACTGACAAACGGTCCTTCAACCACATAATAACGAGCAGTTTCGTTCCGCTTGCATTACGTTTGCCATTTGATGTTGGGCAATGTTGTGGTCGCGCTGGCGTCTCTTACATTATGAGTGCGCTTGCCACGAGCAACACGCCTATATTTGAAATAACTACATTTTTATAAATATAAACAATATATCGATATATACGATATGTCAAAATCCATATCGTGTTTAAAAAATATCTCGATATATTTTAAATATCGAGATATCGCCCACCCCTAGTTCAGATCACGTTTAACACAAAAGTAATAAAATTATCTTACTTTGAGGTCAGTGACTAACATCGTGACATTCCATCTGCAGCAATCATTACTGTGCAAACGTCTTAGGCACGTTAGTAGTTTCACCCCAAAAAATGGTTTTAAGCCAGTTATTTATATCTTTTGCAGTAGTGTGTCAGTAGGAAATATAAGTTTACATTTCCAAACATTCATTTTGCCACTAATTGTAATAATCCAGTGAGATTTTTGCATGCACAAAGAGTCTGACAACAGCCGGTATGATCCACACAGAGATGTGATATCACCATCATCGAGCCTGTCTGTGATTAGGCTACATGATTACAAAAAACAGACAGACTAAATACAGAAGAACTGTGGCAATGTCTCCATGACGCTTGAAGAAACCTACCTGCAAAGGGGGTTAAATTAAATTTTATATTAACCTACATTTATCTCACCTAAATGTTTGCTCACTCGTATTTATGTTTTAACAAATGGGGTAATTTTGTTGCTCAAGACTTTGCACAACACAAGAAAGCTTGATTCAAACTCTGAATTAAATTTAAAAAGTAGCACCAATAAATACAATAGAAGAAAGATGCAAATGAAATAAAGAGAAAAGTTTTTTGGGTAGGTCTAACACTAGTATTCAGGTACAGAAATACTACTGGATAAGAAACTGAATAAAGTCAAATGTAAATAGTGTTGTCATCTGTGCTAGTGCCATCTGCAAGCACAGATGACATTGTGTCATCTGGCACAATGGCCAATCAGAGACATGAGATTAAAGACATCTCTTTGACCTAGCATTCACATAATACATTATAGACTTCTATAATTCAATGTTAGGCTGCATAGATTAGGTCAGTCGGAACCAGGAACACTTCCCATAAATCCTGATGTAGTCGTTACATCATAAGAAGAATGGCATCTACGCTAATTTTAGTGTCTTTGTTTATCCCGAGGTTTTCCCGCAGCCTGCCGGATCCAGGCCGTATCCAGATCTGACGAAGGACCTTCGCCTGGACCCGATGACAATGCAGTGCTGAAGTGCCAACTAGTCTCTCCCTATGGAGGATCCCTTTACCACTCTACAGATAAAGCGTTTTCGGGAAATTCGTTTTGCGTACCTTCCCCAAAGTGATAAAATAAAATACAATTCTGTATCAAAATTTATAAGGAAAGACCAGCACTTTGTTTAGGCTTGGTTTGTAGGGAATTACAAACCTGCGCACATATATTCAAACGCACATAACTATAGAACCAATTCTTAATGCTCATGTGAACGCCATCAGCGTTTATCACAGGTTCGCGTTTAAAGTCTGTGTAGAGAGAATGTTGTCGTCTTGGCGGCCCCTAATTTATACAAATAATCGTTGCGACGGAAGCAAATCAATCAAAACTAACTTTAGCTGGAAAATAACTTTATTAAAGAACCGCTATAAAGCCAAAACAATCTCTGTTACCTTAAATTATACGTTTATCTCTGTAAAGCTGCTTTGAAACAATCTACATTGTTAAAAGTGCTACATAAATGAAGATGACTTGCCTTGTGCACCTCTGAATCACTCACGCTGTTTGACGGATGTTGCTTTTTCAAATGCACGTTATAAGTGACTCAAACTCAGTGCTTTCAGAGATGAAGCAGCATTTACTGATCACAGAACCGCTCCTCACTAACACGCTGTGCATATATTTATTTAATTAAAAATCAGAAAAAAAATTGCAGCCTTTGCAATTTCAGCACGATTTTGGTTTAATTTCAATTAATCGTGCAGCCTTAGTGAACAGCGTGGAAGAGAAATTGTTTTAAAAAAAAAATAATAATTTAATTCAAATAAATAAATAAATAAAGTTATATATGGGGGGGGGGGTTGCACACAAAAAGTATTCTCATCACTTAATAAAATTAAGGTTGAACCATTGTAGACACATGGACTATTAACAATGTCTTTACTACCTTTCTGGAAGGGGCGTTTCCTCTGAGGAGACAAGGGAGGCAGTCTCCTCAAAAATACTGGATGAGAAAATATAATCGATATTACAAAAAATAAAGCCAAGTTAAAAAGTGTGAAAAGTCACTCGTTTTATAAAGTACCAGTGTCCAACAGCGACAACCACAAGTGAAGTTACAGTGGGAGGCTTGCAGCCTCTGTCCCTATTGACTTAAAACAGACACTCTAACGCGTGCGGTGGGTTTAGTGAGGGGTAAATTGAGAATAAATGGGGGAAAGTTACATGAGAGGAGGCAATCCCTCCATCACGCTTTGATTGGAAATGATTAGTTATGATTGGATATGATTGCTTTGTGCTCTCATCAGGCTGAATGAAGACAATGGGAAAAAGTTAATGGGAAGACTAATTAAAAAAGTTATCAACTCAGCCATTTCACCGCTTTGTCACGTCAAAATCAAACTTGAAATGTTTGAATATTTGAATACTTGAAACTTGAATATTTTATTTAATATTTTGCCTTTAGTTATTATTTTAAAATAAATGTAAAAATGTATAAAAACACTAACTTGATTGAATTTATACTTGATTGTGATAAATAGAACATTACAAAAATACAAAATAGAATTGTAATATTTATTTAACCAAGAAAATTAAGTGTAACAGACATAAGTTTACTTTTGATATACAGTATATAAAAAAATGTGTGGACTTTGCCTTCTCATTTTAAAAGACCACCGCACACCACTGCTTTCTGGGCCTTAAAAGTGGTAATTGCATTGATGTATATGGAGGCACAGAAAGGGTTTAGAACGACATGAGGGTGAGTAATTAATGACACGTTTTCATTTTGGGTGAACTAACCATTTAAGCATTTTGGACATCACATATAACAGTCAGAAATGCCTATGAAGGCCAGAAATTGATTGAGAATGGGGCTATGATGTCTAAAATTGTGCTGCTTCAGAACATACAGTCGTGCTCAGAATTAATCATACCCCTGGTAAATATGATCAAAAATGGCTGTAAAAAATAAATCTGCATCGCTTATCCTTTTGATCTTTCATTCAAAAAACTGGCAAAAATCTAACCTTTCATTTAAGTAAAAGACTTGAAAGTGGGGGGGAAATCACCCGTTGGCCACAAGTACTGATACCCTTTTATTAAATACCTTTTTGACAAATGATCAGAGACCATTCCTCCATACAGAATCTCTCCAGATCCTTCAGATTCCCAGATCCATGTTGGTGCTTCTTCTCTTCAGTTCACTCCACTCATCAGGTCAGGGAACTGGGACGGTCATGGCAGAAGCTTCATTTTGTGCTCCCTAACACATTTTTGTGTTGATTTTGATGTTTGTTTTGGATCATTGTCCTGATGGAAGATCCAGCCACGGCCCATTATAAGATTTCTAGCAGAAGGTGTCAGGTTTTGATTTTTTATCTGTTGATATTTGATAGAATCCACGATGTTATGTATCTGAATAAGAAGTCCAGGACCTCCAGCAGAAAAATATGCCCACAACATAAAAGATCCAATGGTATATTAAATTGTACACATGGTGATTAATTCTGAGCACGACTGTATATGAACCCCCATTATGTTGCTGACTTGAAACATTTGACGCTATGAATGCTGCAGACTTATGTCAAAAAATCTGTAACTATGATGCAAAAATAACACATTGGCCTGGTTTCACAGACAGGGCTTAGATTAAACCAGGATTAGGCCTTAGTTTAATTAGGACATTTAAGTAGTATAAACGTTCCTTAGAAAAAAAAAAAAACATTACTGGAGACAAAACAATGGCACTGACATATTTTAAGATATGCTAGTGCAAGCTGCTTTCAGTTAAAACAGCTCAAACAGGCATATTAGTCTAGGACAAGACTTAGGCCTACGCTTTGTCTGTGAAAACGGGGATTATATTTTAGATTATTATTACATTATTTCCAACCATATTATATGGTTTGTATACCATTAACATACCATAGTATACAGTAATTGTATCACATTGTAACCACATAATAGCAGAATTGTAATGAATGATTTCTATATTCATATAATATAACATATTGACCACATAATAGTCATTTTTAATAATGCTATGGCATAACCATGGTCCGTGTCTAAAACACGGAACTATCACGATACTCTACTCAGCAGTATTGGGTCTGTAATGCATAATCTATAACAGTCTACACGGGTGAAACTAGTGTTTTAAGTAAATAGGGAAATGTGTGCTGTACCGGATCCGTCCTCCGCTCGGAGCCGCTCGGAGCCAGCGGCTGTGCCGCTGTGGGTTGAGTCTGCGCCCGGGCTGCTGCTCAGCATCGCCGCCATTTTCAGAACACGCACACAAGAGTTGACCCAATACCAGTAAAGCACAAAGACTCTCTCAACAATAATCAGGACCCCGTCGAATTAAAATAGTTCAGCCCCAGTCAAAATAGACCGCGAACAAATCAAGTCAAGTGGAAAACTGTACAACAATGGAGATTTAGGCTAACAGATAAAGTATGCACTGACGTCATCTTCTTCTTCTGTTTTTTTTTTTGTTGTTGTTGTTTTGGCGCATTGTTTCCTGTCTGCATATCGCCACCTACTTGCAAGTAGTAGCCTACTCACCATGAGCTGGATGCTGCATTTTCAGGACCGCAGTTCTAGGGTGGTCCGTGTACTTTTTGATCATTTTAATTTCTTGTTTGGAATGGAATTAACTAGGGATGGCTGACGCGAAACAGTCGTTCCGAAGCTTTGCGAGATCCCGAAGCGCAGATGTTTCGAAACACTGATCCGAAGCGTGATTCAAAACACCCATGTCACGTGACTATGGCCAAACGAAGCCTCGATGTGTTTCACTAATAGTCTAGGTCCTGGGTAAGATTTGTGTGCGAATCATTTAGCGGAGAATATCTCAACTGTAATAGACTAATATGACCCCATAGAACAAGTCCTGAAAATGACCACAACCTGTGACACTATTATCACACTACAGGTGAATGGGACTTTTTTTTTTCTTAATAGATATCCTCATACATTTCTACCAGTTTAATCTTCATATTAAGAGAAATCATTTTTGTATTACTTTTTGTCTTAAAAATAAAATAAAATATGCAAATTAGGCAATATCTCATTAAATATGCGTAACGTTACATATAAACTTTTGAAGCTACAGATTTTCTGAGGTGATCACAATGTTTACAAAGACCATGTAGTGTAAGAATTCTGGTTTGATATTTTTAATTGTGTTTCTGTAGATGTTCAGTGTGGATGTCGTGTGTGTGTGTGTGGGGGGGGGTGATTATTAATCAAGTTTTCATTTGATTAATAAAAACAAGCATTTGATTAATATACAGACATACAACCTTGCTATTATCATTGGAATGTTAACTTTATGACAGGTTTATTCCCTGTGTTGCTAGGTAAAACTTTCACCAGAGAGTCCAGGCATTCAGTGATATGATTTTTACAACTATTGCCTCCCTTGCATTTGCAGTACTTATAACAACGGATACCAGCTACTCGACAGGGACACCCATTCTTGTGTGCACACTTGTTTTGAGATTATAATCTCAGGGACTAATAAACTGCCCTTTCTTACAAAACCATAAGCATATGCAATTAAGATCGAGGTGGTGTCAGTAAATGGTGCTTGGACCCAAAGCTGCTGTTGATAATAGGCTCTTTGTATATGTTTTCTTGCATTAGTTTAGGTGTAAACGGTCCTCTCAAAGTCCATCTTAAAGGCATTACTATCGAACGCAGCAATGCACAGGTCGTCAAATGTCTCCATGTCCGTTGATGGTTTGAGATATTTGACCAAGAATGTTTCTGCCATTTGTATTGGACTCTCTGTTAGACAGAGACAAAAGTTGCAAACAAAAGTTGCCTTAAGGATGGCATGTCACTTTTCTATTTTTTAACCCCCATAATCTACAGAAAAATTTAAATTATTTAATTAAATCTTATCTCACCATGTTTCCCGCTGTAGCCCAGTCCAATGAAGTATTATCTACAGTGGGGAGAACAAGTATTTGATACACTGCCGATTTTGCAGGTTTTCCTACTTACAAAGCATGTAGAGGTCTGTCATTTTTATCATAGGTACACTTCAATTGTGAGAGACGGAATCTAAAACAAAAATCCAGAAAATAGCATTGTATGATTTTTAAATAAATAATTTGCATTTTATTGCATGACATAAGTATTTGAAGAGTTCAGATGCAAAAGCCTCTAAGTGCCATCTGAAATCTTCTTCTAGAATGACCATTTTTATAAAGCTTGTATATTTAAGTTCAATAATTTCACTTAAATGGCAATGCAAATTACCTATTAATTGTCATTTAAGTGAAATTACTTAACTTAAATATACAAGCTTTATAAAAATGGTCATTCTAGAAGAAAATTTCAGATGGCACTTAGAGGCTTTTGCATCTGAACTCTTCATTTGATCACCTACCAACCAGTAAGAATTCTGGTTCTCACAGACCAGTTAATTTTTCTTTAAGAAGCCCTCCTGTTCTCCACTCATTGCTTGTATTAACTGCACATGTTTGAACTCGTTACTGTATAAAAGACACCTGTCCACACACTCAATCAAACAGTCTCCAACCTCTCCACAATGGCCAAGACCAGAGAGCTGTGTAAGGACATCAGGGATAAAATTGTAGACCTGCACAAGGCTGGGATGGGCTACAGGACAATAGGCAAGCAGCTTGGTGAGAATCTTCAATCAATTATTAGAAAATGGAAGAAGTTCAAGATGATGGTCAATCTCCTTCGGTCTGGGGCACCATGCAAGATCTGAACTCGTGGGGCATCAATGATCATGAGGAAGGTGAGGGATCAGCCCAGAACTACACGGCAGGACCTGGTCAATGACCTGAGGAGAGCTGGGACCACAGTCTCAAAGAAAACCATTAGTAACACACTACGCCGTCATGGATTTAAATCCTACAGCGCACGCAAGGTCCCCCTGCTCAAGCCAGCACAAGTCCAGGCCCGTCTGAAGTTTGCCAATGACCATCTGGATGATCCAGAGGAGGAATGGGAGAAGGTCATCTAGTCTGATGAGACAGAAATAGAGCTTTTTGGTCTAAACTCCACTCGCGTGTTTGGAGGAAGAAGGAGGAGTAGTACAACCCCAAGAACACCATCCCAACCGTGAAGCATGGAGGTGGAAACATCATTCTTTGGGGATGCTTTTCTGCAAAGGGGACAGAACAACTGCACCGTATTGAGGGGAGGATGGATGGGGCCATGTCTCATTGAAGATGGGTAGTGGCTGGGTCTTCCAGCATGACAACGTCCTGAAACACAGAGCCAGGGCAACTAAGGAGTGGCTCCGTAAGAAGCATCTCAAGGTCCTGGAGTGGCCTAGTAGACAGACTTTTACATGCTTTTAAGTGGGAAAACCTGCAAAAACAGCAGTGTATCAAATACTTGTTCTCCCCACTGTATGTGACACTGGATGGATAAGTTGTTCTCTCACTCTCTCCAGATCTTTTGGAATTTTGTAAAATAAGGTTTTAAATATGAGTAATTGGTATGTACCAACTTATCTGTTCTTTGTGAGGAATAACTTCATGACATGAAGACACTGTAACTTCATCAACTATGTGAGCACAAGTTGTGATGTACTGGTGATGGCATTTTCCCCATTTTGCAAAAATAACAACAAAAACAAACACCTGTGACAAAACAAAAGTGACCTCAGGTCACTATGGCTGCCAAGTAAACTTTTGTTGAAAAAAAAAAGTTGGAGGTGATGACGTGATGACAGCAATATTTAGAACAGGTAGGGAATGTAAGCTTTTAAAGTTTAGGTTAATACATAACTGGCAATTCCTGTATGTTGCTAGTTGTTTGTAATAGGTTAACAGTTTTTTAGCCATTTGCTTTATATCAAACCAGAATGCTTACACTCTTCTATGACCTTATAATTATGGTCATTGTGATCACCTCAGAAAATCTGTAGCTTCAAAAGTTTATATGTAACGTTACGCATATTTAATGAGATATTGCCTAATTTGCATAGTTTATTTTATTTTTAAGACAAAGTGTAATACAAAAATTATTTATCTTAATATGAAGATTAAACTGGTAGAAATGTATGAGGATATCTATTAAGGAAAAAAAAAGTCCCATTCACCTGTAGTGTGATAATATACACTATTTAGTGTCACTGGTTGTGGTCATTTTCAGGACTTTCGTCCCGGGTAGAGATTTTGGCACACATCCCACGTTGTTCTATGGGGTCATATTAGTCTATAACAGTTGAGATATTCTCCGCTAAATTAAGTGCATACAAATCTTACCCAGGACCTCTACTATAAGTGTTTCATCAGGTGTGGTCCGCCGAATTAGCGTTTGATTGACACGGTCGGGAACAGACCACACAATCGCACATCTGTATAATAGTGAAATCAACGCATATTGACCTCGTGGGTTTTTGTGAGAGGAGTTTGATTTTGAGATAGCGGATTTTTGATGATATAGTGATATGCGATTTGATTAGTTATAGGCTATTTAGGCTTACATTTAAATTTACACAACACATTGACTGATAGGCTAGAGACAGACAGAGTATACATAGTGATACATAGATAGATACATAGGCTATATATAGACAGCTAGATACATAGATAGATACATATAGACAGCTAGATTAATAGATAGATACATATAGATAGATTATACATATATAAATACATAGATTATAGATAGATACATATATAGATACATAGATAGATTATATCTAGATACATATCTAGGTACATATCTAGATACATAGATTATAGATACATATCTAGATACATGGATAGATTCATATAGATAGAAACATAGATAGATAGATTTGGATAGATAGATAAAATGGAGGCTCCCCAGAAGATATGCCGTACATCTGTGGTGTGGGAGCATTTCCGTTTAGAAACCCCAAATAAAGTGAGATGTGTGTATTGTGATCGGCAGCTAGCCTACTGCAACAATACATCATCCATGATGTGCCATTTGAGGAGCACTCATCCTGCCATTTTGCAGGGTGCAGAGTATGGCATTCCCCCTGCTACTGACACTGCTGGGCCATCTAAGCAAGGTTTGAAATATAATTATAATTGAAATATAATTACAAACTTTTGGGACACTGTTTAGAAAGTCCATAGCCCTATTGTCCCAATCACAACTGCCAATCATGTTCAAAATAGCTTCAATGTGAATATAATATAATATAATATTGTGTGAATATACATTTTATAGGTCTACATATGAGACACACAATGCTACAGCTGATGCCACAGTGGAAGTGAAAAAATACATCAACGATGCGTATTTGCCCAGAACTCATGATCCACTAACTTACTGGAAAGAGAGAGCAGTAATCTTTCCTCATTTGTATGTCCTAGCTAAAAAATATCTTTGCATGCCAGCAACAAGTGTCCCTTGTGAGAGGATTTTTTCAAAGGCTGGAGAAATTATCTGTAAAAAAAGAAGTAGGCTAAGTCCTTCCACAGCAGAGAAATTAATATTTTTGAATAAAAATCTTTAAAAAAAGTGAGACATTGTGGCTTGATTTCTTTTATTAATATTCATTTTGCAGGACCAAAATAACATTATGCACAGCGAGGAGCCTATAGGTTACAAGCTTCACATATTAGAAAAATACAATAATAAAAAAAAAAAAAAAAAAAAAAAAATTTAATGGCTTGTCAAGGTTGTTTCAGATCAACACCTGCAAGTGACCACTAAGTGTCACCGTTGAGACGGGTGTCGGATTGATTCGAAGCCTCGAAACAATATGGCCCATTTGGTTCAACTGTTTCATTAGGCTTGTTTGAGATGCGCCTTGCTTCGCCTGAAATGTATGCGAGAGTAGGCGGCTGCAGTGAGAGGAGGAGTGAAAAAAGCGCAGGTAAGACGGACAGATCTCTCTTCTCGCAGTGGATCAGACACCTGCGAGATCAAAGATGGATATCGCGGGATTCACGCTCGTGCACAGCAGGGGCGTAGCCAGAATTTTATTTTTGGGGGGGCCCATCTTAAAATGAGGGGGCAACTAATATATATATATATATATATATATATATATATTAGGGCTGTCAAAAGATTAATCGCGATTAATCGCATCCAAAATAAAAGTTTGTGTTTAAATAATATATGTGTGTGTACTGTGTATAATTAAATTTGTATATATAAATACACACACATGCTTGTATATATTTAAGAAAAATGTGTAATTTATATATAAAAAATAATATTTATATATAATATAAATTATATATAAATATATACAGTATATGTATGCAAATATTTCATAAATATATACATGCATGTGTGTGTATTTACATATACAAAATAATTATACAGAGTACACACACATATATTATGTAAACACAAACTTTTATTTTGGATGCGATTAATCGCGATTAATCTTTTGACAGCCCTAATATATATATATATATATATATATATATATATATATACACGACACACGACAGCATCAAACTTCTGTCACGCTGACACTTTGACCCCAGGGGATCTTTTGAAAAACTTTCAATTGTTTTACTCAAAGTCAACGAAAACCGAGCAGGACCAAGCCATTTTACAGCTGATCGCCGTCAAAAAAGTTCAGGAGGTATTTCTTAGCGATGGTGATTTAATGTCGGCTATTTTTAGTCCAGTGCCTAAGTTATATAAGATTTTCTATTGGCCATGTTTATCAATCATTTTTTCTTTAATACAGACGCTATGTGTTTTTATTTTTTTATGAAAATTAAATTGCATAACCCAAAGAGTAACTGTCAGATAGTTTGGGAATATTCACACATAACATATACACATAAAACATGATATCAGAGTTTTAAAATCAAACATTTTAAAAGAGAACAATACATCACAGTTGTTTAAACCAATGAGCATTAAGCTGTGTCGTATGGAAGCTTGTTTCCGCCATAAAATAAAACATTTTCAAAGATAATTGACCGTTCGCAAAACCCCGCCCTCGAACAGTCCTCGTCCAATCCTAGCTCAGCAACTGTAACTAAGGAGAAGGACCTCCGTCAAACATTGCGATTTCAGCAAGAAGGTGAAACGATGCGCCTATGGCACCTGCAAGTCTGACTCCAGGTACCCCAAAAGTCTAGAGGGAGGGGTCATTTTTTTTTGCCTTTCCAAAGCCCAAGACCCAAGCGGAAAGATGCCGACAATGGATTAAGCAGTGTGGGAGACCTCACTCACAGCTAAATGCCTCGAAGATTAATAAGCATACATGTCTGCTCTAAGGGAAGTAAAGCTAGCGAGCTAACTTAGCATATCAATTATCAATAAGTAGTTTAAGTACTCTTACAACACTTTGCAGTTTTAATGATGTCCTGTATGAATAAATGACGGAGTATTTATTTTTATGTTTACACTGTTCGATCGCGCCCGTGCCTCTCTCTCTCTCTCTCTGACACACACACACATTCCAGCATTGCAATCTTGACATCGGAGCCTGTTCATTATGCTGCGTTCACACCAAACGCGAATAGAGTGTCAAATTTGCGTGTATCGCGTCTAGTTCCACGCTTTAACATTTTTAATCCATTCGCGCGTCCAAAGCGAATAGGACGCGAGCGAGCGAGCGAGTGCAGTATGAAATGTTTAAAGAAACATAGAACATATGCGATGATGAAAGGTTAAACTTGAGAGGTGGGGAAACTGTAGGCTAACGTTACTTGTTTAGGCTGGTCATCATCCTTAGCTTAGCTAGCATAGCTAACCTGTCATACCTCTGATAGAACAGGTAGAAACTGAATCTTTGTAACCTAAACTAGATTGCAGCCCTTTCTGTCGTGCCCTGGAGGATATGTCTTCTGCATTACTCCAAAACCAATCACTTATACCAATAGGTATGGAGCTCAACCCAGCCGTGGCTATGTGTCTGGTTCTCAATTGTTTGACAGGCGTAGTAACAATAACTAGGGGGCGTGGCTTTTGCGAACGGTCAATTGCGACTTTTTATCTCACAATTGCGAGTTTACATTTCGCAATTCTGACTTTATTTCAGAATTGCGAGATATAAAGTCAGAATTGCATGAAATAAAGTCACAATTGCATGTTATAAAGTCAGAATTGTGAGATATAAAGTCAGAATTGCGTGTTATAAAGTCAGAATTCTGACTTTTTTTCTCGCAATTACGACTATATCTCACAATTTTGACTTTATAACACGCAATTGCAACTTTATATCATGCAATTCTGACTTTATTTCTCAGATTTGCGACTTTATTTCTCACAATTCTGACTTCATATCTTGCAATTCTGAGAAAAAAAGACACAATTCTGACTTGATATATCGCAATTGTGAGATAAAAAGTCGTAATTAGTATTATTTATTTATTATTCAGTGGCGGAAACAAGCTTCCATAATTATTGTTTAATTCGTGTGCACTTTAATCTTTAATCAAAAACATAAATTTAGCATCAATTCTCCCTCATTTTTAGTTAAAGAAGCAAAGGTTAAATTTGTACATACATTTTTTAAGACATAAATAAAATAAAAAAAAAATAAAAAAAGTGTTTACAAATAGGGGAGAGCGGGGCACAACTTTACGCTTTTAGACTTTCTCAGTTTGTGTAAATCTACTTAAAGGTATAGCGGAGGATCTTTCCAAATTTTAGATAAGACCCGCCCTCTCCGCTTTTTGAAAACGTTTGATTGATTCACCGGAATGATTGACAATTAGGAGGACCAATAGTTTAGGTTACCCACCAGGAAGTAAAACATCCTCCGCTATACCTTTAAGGTTCAGAGTATTTATTTTTCCCTTAATTTCTAGTACAATTATGTGGTTTTGTTTCATTAATACAGCGTATACTTTTCTCTTGATTTACCCTGAATGAATGGAAGTGAAATGAGACAACATGCCCCATAGGTGGAGTACATTATCACATGATCATATAACAGATTAAAATGTTATCTGATCTAATCAAATAATATATAAAAAAGACAAAATAAAATATTTTGTCAATAAAATACAATTATTACAATTATATCGCTGCTCGCAGCTATATTTATTAGGGGTTCAAGCACGAAGTGCTGAAACCCTATTGTAATTGTGCTGATTTTTATTATTATTATTAGGGGTTCAAGCACGAAGTGCTGAAACCCTATTGTAATTGTGCTGATTTTTAGGGGTTCAAGCACGAAGTGCTGAAACCCTATTGTAATTGTGCTGATTTTTATTAGGGGTTCAAGCACGAAGTGCTGAAACCCTATTGTAATTGTACTGATTTTTATTATTATTATTATTATTATTCTCCCCTAAAACGCATCGTGCAGCCCAAACCGTAAGAGCTGGAACCTTGAAACTTGGCCAAATGGTAGTCCTCAATTTGGGGAGAACCTATCAAAGTATGACCCAGATTGGCCCATAGGTGGCGCTATAGCAACCAAAAGCGCGGAACTGCTCATAACTCCTAGACCGTATGTCGTAGACTCAAGTGTCCTATATCATTGGAAAGCTGGACGCCTGAAGGTCAAAACGTATATCTCCGATTTTATTTCAGGTATGCAAATTTTTCCGCCATTTTGAATTTTGTCAAAAACCTACTTTTGCGAACTAGTCCCTGGTTTTTCACCCGATCGGAACCAAAGCAGTGCAGAAATGTTCTTTGGAGTCTGAAGATCAATAATTATCGAAAAAAAGTCGAAATTTCGATTCCTGGTCGCTAGGGGGTGATAAATTAATGTTGTGGGAGGAGCCTATTTTACTAAAATGGCTATAACTCGAAAAGGAAATGAGATATCTTCACCAAACTTGGTACACATGTGTAAGAGTTCAATCTGGGGTCATAGTAAAAAAATGTCGACGATTGATCACTAGGTGGCGCTATAACATGAAAAAAAACATGAAAAGGGCTATGACCACGTGACCGTTTGTCCGATTGACTTGAAAATTGGTATGCAGTGTCTTGGTCCAAGGTGCCATGTATGTCTATGAGGACTTTGGCGTATCTCGAAAAACATGTCCGCCATCGACCAATGAAATTTGAGCACCTATTAGACAAGGTTAACGGAGGCCGATCGGAACGAAACTCGATGGGCATGTTCAACTCATGGCCCTAGAGGTCTGTAAGAATTTTGAAAGAAATCGGCCACTAGTTGGCGCTAACGAGTTTTATGGCTCTGTAATCACGTGGTGTTACACTTATTGTCACAAAATGCATATCATTTGATAGATCTGCTCATGCTGAACAACTTTGCCTCAAGAACCATTGCTGTCAATCAAACCGTTCATTAAATATTCGCAATTATGTTAAAAACCTACTTTTGCGAACTAGTCCTAGGTTTTTTGCCCGATCGGAACAAGACCAGTCTAGGGTAATTCTCTGGACTCTCTAGATCAATAATTATCAAAAAAAGTTCAACTTTAGCATTTTTCGCATGGGTATATTGGGTCATAATGAAAATGGGCGTGGCAAAATGCATTTAAAAGCCTATAAATCCTAAACGAAAACTCAGAACTTCACAAAAATTGGTGAGCATATGTACCATAACAGTCTAAACAAGCATGTAAAATTTCATGAAGATCGTACGATAGGTGGCGCTATAACTGTTAAAAAGCTTTGAAAACCATATATTTCCTATGGTAAATTGCCTGTTTTGGCTGTAAATGGTCTTTTCCATCTATTATTTCAGTGGTTAAAAGCTTTACAAATAAAACTTAATGTCTTAAATGCTTATGTGCTTAAAGGCCTTAAATGCTTGAACCCCGATAAATGCTGCTTGCAGCTTTAATTATTATTATTAGGGGTTCAAGCACGAAGTGCTGAAACCCTATTGTAATTGTACTGATTTTTATTATTATTATTATTATTATTATTCTGCCGTAAAACGCATCGTGCAGCCCAAACCGTAAGGGCTAGAGCTTTGAAACTTTGCCAGATGGTAGTACAAAAATCGAGGAGAGGTTATCAAATTATGACCTCGATTGGCCCATAGGTGGCGCTATAACAACCAAAAGCGCGAAAGTGGTCATAACTCCTGGACCGTATGTCGTAGACACAAGTGTCTTATATCATTGGAAAGCTGGTCGTCTGACGAACAAAACGTATATCTCCGATTTCATTTCCGTCATGATAGATTTTCCGCCATTTTGAATTTTGTCGAAAACCTACTTTTGCGAACTAGTCCCTGGTTTTTTGCTCGATCGGAACCAAACCAGTGCAGAATTGTTCTCTGGAGACTGAAGATCAATAATTATCGAAAAAAAGTTGAAATTTCGATTCAGGGTCGCTAGGGGGCGCAAAATTAACGTTGTGGGCGGAGCCTATTTTACTAAAATGGCTATAACTCCAGAAGTAAATGAGGTATTTTCAACAAACTTGGTACACATATGTAAGAGGTCAATCTGAGGACACGGTAAAAAAATCGCGGCGATTGGCCACATGGTGGCGCTATAACATGAAAAAAACATAAAACAGGCTATAACCACCTGACCGTTAGTCCGATTGACTTGAAAATTGGTATGCAGTGTCTTGGTCCAAGGTGCCATGTATGTCTATGAGGACATTGGTGTATCTCAAAAAACATGGCCGCCATTGGCCAATGAAGTTGAGCACCTATTAGACAAGGTTAACGGAGGCCGATCGGAACGAAACTCGGTGGGCATGTTCGACTCATGGCCCTAGAGGTCTGTAAGAATTTTGAAAGAAATCGGCCACTAGTTGGCGCTAACGAGTTTTATGGCTCTGTAATCACGTGGTGTTAGATATATTGTCACAAAATGCATATCATTTGATAGATCTGCTCATGCTGAACAACTTTGCCTCTAGAACCATTGCTGTCAATCAAACCGTTCATTAAATATTCATGAATATGTTAAAAACCTACTTTTGCGAACTAGTCCCTGGTTTTTTGCCCGATCGGAACCAGACCAGTCTAGGACAATTCTATGGACTCTCTAGATCAATAATTATCAAAAAAAAGTTGAACTTTTGTATTTGTATGGCTGTAATAGGGTCATTTATAAAATGGGTGTGGCAAAATACACTCAAAAGCCTATAAATCCTAAATGAAAACTCAGAACTTCACAAAAATTGGTGAGCATATGTGTCATAACATCACAAACAAGCTTGCAAAATTTTATGGAGATTGGACAATAGTTGGCGCTATAACTGTTAAAAAGCTTTAAAACCATATATTTCCTATGGTAAACTGCCTGTATTGGCTGTAAATGGTCTTTTCCATGTCTGATCATATAATTTTCATATCATAATGTTCAAAACTAGTGCAATACAATTCTCTGGACTCACTAGATCAATAATTGTCAGAAAAAGTTGAACTACTTCATTTGGATAGCTATAATAGGTTCACTTCAAAATCTGGCCTTTACCAAGTGTCCCCGAAAGCCTATATCTCTTTAATCAATGCTCAGACCTTCTTAAAAACAAGTCAGAACGTGTGAAATATCACCCTGAACAAGCATGAAAATTTTCAGACAGATCGGACAAAATTTGCCTCTATAACAGTTAAAAAGGTGAAAATGATATGATTTAATGGCATGTTAAGCCAATAAGTGGTATTTTACTGCCCCCTGCTGTTTAAAATAGTCATTTTCTCATATTGGTATTGGTATCAGCCATGGTAAATCATGATAAATGATGGTGTGTGTGTGTGTGTGTGTGTGTGTGTGTGTGTGTGTGTGTGTGTGTGTGTGTGTGTGTGTGTGTGGTACAAATATAACAAAGGTTTTATTTTCCAACATGAAAACAAACATAACAGAGTGCTAGTGCACAAACAATAACCGACAATGATAATGGATGAGAGGGGAACTTAAATACACAGATCAAGACAAGGACAACAGGTGACGGTTATGATGATGAGGAGCAGGTGATGATGAGGAGGGTGATGAGGAGCAGGTGCAGGTGATGACGACAGATGGTGAATGTGATGAAGACAGAAGGTGAATGTGATGAAGGTGAATGTGACACCAATATCACTGAAACATTTGTGTGTGTGTGTGTGTGTGTGTGTGTGTGTGTGTGTGTGTAGCATTATTGTGTGTAGCATATGTAGCAATTATGCATTATTGAGTTAACATGGAAACACTGGTTTGCTTTAGTGCAGAAAACTGGTCAAAATCATGAGGTTTAAAGTGAAAGTGAGCCAATAAGTGGTCTTCTACTGCCCTCTGCTGGCCATTCTACTTATTAATTAAATTTTTCCACATGTGCTTGCATTTATACTTGAATACACACTAAAAATCACTTATATAGCAATAACTATTATAACACAATCATATTTTGTCAGTGTTAATCACTTTATTTGCACTGACACTTCAAATAATTGCTAGTAATGTGGTAAATCATGGTAAATCATGGTTAACTATGCTCTGTGTGTGTGTGTGTGTGTGTGTGTGTGTGTGTGTGTGTGTGTGTGTGTGTGTGTGTGTGTGTGTGTGTGTGTGTGTGTGTGTGTGTGTAAGCATGCATTGAGTTAACATAGATAAACTGGTTTGCTTTAGTGCAGAAAACTGGTTTAAAGTGAAAGTGAGCCAATAAGTGGTCTTCTACTGCCCTCTGCTGGCCATTCTACTTATTAATGAAATATTTCAACATGTGCTTGCATTCATACTTGAATACACACAAAAAAAATCACTTATATAGCAATAACTATTATAACACAATCATATTTTGTCAGTGTTAATCACTTTATTTGCACTGACACTTCAAATAATTGCTAGTAATGTGATAAATCAGGCTAGAAACATGGTAAATCAAAGTAAATAATACTAGATTGTCGTTTATCTCCTGGTAAATAATACTAGAACGTGGTATATCATGGTAAATCACGGTTAACTATGCTGTGTGTGTATGTGTGTGTGTGTGTGTGTGTGTTTGTGTGTGTGTGTGTGTGTGTGTGTGTGTGTGTGTGTGTTTGTGTGTGTGTGTGTGTGTGTGTGTGTGTGTGTGTGTGTGTGTGTGTGTGTGTGTGTGTGTGTAAGCATGCATTGAGTTAACATGGAAAAACTGGTTTGCTTTAGTGCAGAAAACTGGTTTAAAGTGAAAGTGAGCCAATAAGTGGTCTTCTACTGCCCTCTGCTGGCCATTCTACTTAATAATGAAATATTTTACATGTGCTTTTGCATTCATACTTGGACACACACTAAAAATCACGTATATAACTAACTATTATAACACAATAATATTTTGTCAGTGTTCATCACCTCATTTGCACTGACACTTCACATATTTGCTAGTAATGTGGTTAATCATGCTAGAAACATTGTAAATCATAGTAAATAATACTGAAATGAGGTGTATCAAGGTAAATCATGCTAGAATCCTAATAAATCATTCTGGAACATGGTATATGATAGTAAATCATGCTAGAATCATATTAAATAATTCTAGAATGTGGCAAATCGTTGTGGGAGGAGCCTATTTTACTCAAATGGCTATAACTCAAGAAGTAAATGAGATATCTTCACCAAACTCAGTACACATGTGTATGGGTTCAATTTGAGGTCACAGTAAACAATTCTATGGAGATCGGAGCATAGGTGGCGCTATAACTGTTAAAAAGCTTTAAAACCATATATATCCCATGGCAAATTGCCTGTATTGGCTGTAAATGGTCTTTTCCATCTATTATGTCAGTGGTTACATGCTTGCTAAATAAATCTTAATAACTTTTGATGCTTTTGTGCTTAAATGCCTTAAAGGCCTTAACTGCTTGAACCCCGATAAATGCTGCTTGCAGCTTTAATTATTATTATTATTCTGCCGTAAAACGCATCGTGCAGCCCAAACCGTAAGGGCTAGAGCTTTGAAACTTTGCCATATGGTAGTACAAAAATCGAGGAGAGGTTATCAAATTATGACCCCAATTGGCCCATAGGTGGCGCTATAGCAACCAAAAGCGCGAAACTGCTCATAACTCCTAGACCGTAAGTCATAGACTCAAGTGTCTTATATCATTGGAAAGCTGGACGCCTGACGAACAAAACGTATATCTCCGATTTTATTTCCGCCATGATAGATTTTCCGCCATTTTGAATTTTGTCGAAAATCTACTTTTGCGAACTAGTCCCTGGTTTTTCGCCCGATCGGAAACAAACCAGTGCAGAATTGTTCTATGGAGTCTGAAGATCAATAATTATCGAAAAAAAGTTGAAATTTCGATTCATGGTTGCTAGGGGGTGCAAAATTAACGTTGTGGGAGGAGCCTATTTTACTAAAATGGCTATAACTCCAGAAGTAAAAGAGGTATTTTAACCAAACTTGGTACACATGTGTAAGAGGTCAATCTGAGGTCACAGTAAAAAAATCGCGGCGATTGGCCACATGGTGGCGCTATAACATGAAAAAAACATAAAACAGGCTATAACCACCTGACCGTTAGTCCGATTGACTTGAAAATTGGTATGCAGTGTCTTGGTCCAAGGTGCCATGTATGTCTATGAGGACATTGGCGTATCTCAAAAAACATGGCCGCCATCGGCCAATGAAGTTTGAGCACCGATTAGACAAGGTTAACGGAGGCCGATCGGAACGAAACTCGATGGGCATGTTCGTCTTATGGCCCTAGAGGTCTGTAAGAATTTTGAAAGAAATCAGCCACTAGTTGGCGCTAACGAGTTTTATGGCTCTGTAATCACGTGGTGTTACACTCATCCACACAATATGCATATCATTTGATAGATCTGCTCATGCTGAACAACTTTGCCTCAAGAACCATTGCTGTCAATCAAACCGTTCATTAAATATTCACGAATATGTCTAAAACCTACTTTTGCGAACTAGTCCTAGGTTTTTCGCCCGATCGGAACCAGACCAGTCTAGGACAATTCTCTGGACTCTCTAGATCAATAATTATCAAAAAAAGTTGAACTTTTGCATTTGGATGGCTGTAATAGGGTCATTTATAAAATGGGCGTGGCAAAATACAGTCAAAAGCCTATAAATCATAAATGAAAATGCAGAACTTCACAAAAATTGGTCAGCATATGTGACATAACATCATTAACAAGCATGCAAAATTTTATGGAGATCGGACGATAGGTGGCGCTATAACTGTTAAAAAGCTTTAAAACCATATATTTCCTATGGTAAACTGCCTGTATTGGCTGTAAATGGTCTTTTCCATCTCTGATCATATAATTTTCATATCATAATGTTCAAAACTAGTGCAATACAATTCTCTGGACTCACTAGATCAATAATTGTCAGAAAAAGTTGAACTACTTCATTTGGATAGCTATAATAGGTTCACTTCATAATGTAGCCTTTACCAAGTGTCCCCGAAAGCCTATATCTCTTTAATGAATTACTCAGACCTTCTTAAAAACAAGTCAGAACATGTGAAATATCACTCTAAACATGCATGAAAATTTTCAGACAGATCGGACAAAATTTGCCTCTATAACAGTTAAAAAGGTGAAAATGATATGAATATAATGGCATGTTAAGCCAATAAGTGATATTTTACTGCCCCCTGCTGTTTAAAATAGGAATTTTGTCATATTGTTCTATAATTTATATTTAGACTTTATAAAATCCCTATTTTAACATTTACAATTACATTTAGTCAAAATCTATCTGTTAAAGTATTAGTACTGACAGTTTGATCACATCATATAGTTCAACTGTCTGTATCTACAACATAATGTGTGTGTAGTCTTAGGTTTCTGAATAAATTCTGAATCGTCTGATTAATAGCTTACAAAGACTTTGTGAAATGTTAATTGACCATTCAAATATATTTTCATAATGACATATCCCAATAGCATTGAAAAAACAACAACAACAACATTTGTCTTTGTGTGTGTGTGTGTGTGTGTGTGTGTAAGCATGCATTAAGTTAAAATGGTAAAACTGGTTTGCTTTTGTCACAGTTGTGTTCTGTCTGAGTATTGTTGTCTCTGATCACATGTCTTCCTTTGTTCTGTTTTCCCGCCACTCCTTGGTTTCCACGGTAACTGTCATTTAGTGCATCTGTCACACCTGTTTCCTCGTTAGTCTTGTCAGCTGTGTCTTGTTTCCCTGATCAGTTCTCCCATGTATTTAAGCCCTGAGTTTTGCCTTGTTCTTTGTCAGTTCTATGCTGTAATTAGAGTGTGTTGCTGCCTGTTCCGATATCCTGAGTTTAATTCCTATTAAACCTGCATCTTGTATGTTCATCCTTGTCTCCGCGTGCCTTCCTGCAACCATTCCGTGTTTAGCTTTAGTGGAGAAAACTGGTGAAAATAATGAAATTTAAAGTGAACCTGAGCCAATAAGTGGTCTTCTAGTGCCCTCTGCTGGCCATTCTACTTATTAATGAAGTCTTTTCACAGGTGATTTTGCGTCACTCTAGACACTTATAAAATCACTTATATAACAATAACTATTATAACAAAATCATATTTTGTCAGTGTTTATCACTTCATTTGCACTGACACTTCACGTGTTGTAAATCATGGTAAATCACGCTAGAAGCATGGTAAATCATAGTAAATAAATCTAAAATGTGGTGTATCAAGGTAAATCATGCTAGAATCCTGATAAATCATTCTAGAACGTGGTATATTATGGTAAATCATGCTAGAACAGGGTAAATAATGGTAAACCATGGTAAATCATGGTAAACTATGCTAGAACAGGGTAAATCATGGTAAACCATGGTAAATCATGGGAAACCATGGTAAATCATGATAAACTATAGTAAATCATGCTACAATGTGGTATATCATGGTAAATCATGCTAGAACATGGTAAATCAAGGTAAACTAAGATAAATTCATGGTCAACTATGCTAGAACAGGGTAAATCATGGTAAATCATGGTAAATCATGCTAAAACATGGTATTTTCCATCTATGATGTCAGTGGTTACATGCTTGCTAAATAAAACTTGATGTCTTTTGATGTTTTTGTGCTTAAAGGCCTTAAAGGCCTTAACTGCTTGAACCCCGATAAATGCTGCTTGCAGCTTTAATTATTATTATTATTATTATTATTATTCTGCCGTAAAACGCATCGTGCAGCCCAAACCGTAAGGGCTAGAGCTTTGAAACTTTGCCATATGGTAGTACAAAAATCGAGGAGAGGTTATCAAATTATGACCCCGATTGGCCCATAGGTGGCGCTATAGCAACCAAAAGCGCGAAACTGCTCATAACTCCTAGACCGTAAGTCATAGACTCAAGTGTCTTATATCATTGGAAAGCTGGACGCCTGACGAACAAAACGTATATCTCCGATTTTATTTCCGCCATGATAGATTTTCCGCCATTTTGAATTTTGTCGAAAATCTACTTTTGCGAACTAGTCCCTGGTTTTTTGCCCGATCGGAACCAAACCAGTGCAGAATTGTTCTCTGGAGTCTGAATATCAATAATTATCAAAAAAAAGTTGAAATTTCGATTCACGGTCGCTAGGGGGTGCAAAATTAACGTTGTGGGAGGAGCCTATTTTACTAAAATGGCTATAACTCCAGAAGTAAAAGAGGTATTTTAACCAAACCTGGTACACATGTGTAAGACGTCAATATGAGGTCACGGTAAAAAAATCGCGGCGATTGGTCACATGGTGGCGCTATAACATGAAAAAAACATAAAACAGGCTATAACCACCTGACCGTTAGTCCGATTGACTTGAAAATTGGTATGCAGTGTCTTGGTCCAAGGTGCCATGTATGTCTATGAGGACATTGGTGTATCTCAAAAAACATGGCCGCCATCGGCCAATGAAGTTTGAGCACCTATTAGACAAGGTTAACGGAGGCCTATCGGAACGAAACTCGGTGGGCATGTTCGACTCATGGCCCTAGAGGTCAGTAAGAATTTTAAAAGAAATCGGCCACTAGTTGGCGCTAACGAGTTTTATGGCTCTGTAATCACGTGGTGTTACACTTATTGTCACAAAATGCATACCATTTGATAGATCTCCTCTTGTTGAACAACTTTGCCTCAAGAACCATTGCTGTCAATCAAACCGTTCATTAAATATTCGTAATTATGTTAAAAACCTACTTTTGCGAACTAGTCCTAGGTTTTTCGCCCGATCAGAACCAAACGAGTCTAGGACAATTCTATGGACTCTCAAGATCAATAATTATCAAAAAAAAGTTGAACTTTTGCATTTTTCGCATGGGTATATTGGGTCATTTAGAAAATGGGCGTGGCAAAATGCACTCAAAAGCCTATAAATCCTAAACGAAAACTCAGAACTTCACGAAAATTGGTGAGCTTATGTGCCATAACATCATTAACAAGCATGCAAAATTTCATGGAGATCGGACTATAGATGGTGCTATAACTGTTAAAAAGCTTTAAAAAACACATATTTCCTATGGTAAATTGCCTGTATTGGCTGTAAATGGACTTTTCCATCTATTATTTCAGTGGTTAAAAGCTTTCTAAATAAATCTTAATGTCTTAAATGCTTATGTGCCTAAAGGCCTTAAATGCTTGAACCCCGATAAATGCTGCTTGCAGCTTTAATTATTATTATTATTATTTTTCTTCTCCGCTAAAACGCATCGTGCAGCCCAAACCGTAAGAGCTGGAGCTTTGAAACTTTGCCAGATGGTAGTACAAAAATCGAGGAGAGGTTATCAAATTATGAGCCCGATTGGCCCATAGGTGGCGCTATAGCGACCAAAAGCGCGAAACTGCTCATAACTCCTAGACCGTAAGTCATAGACTCAAGTGTCTTATATCATTGGAAAGCTGGACGCCTGACGAACAAAACGTATATCTCCGATTTTATTTCCGCCATGATAGATTTTCCGCCATTTTGAATTTTGTTGAAAACCTACTTTTACGAACTAGTCCCTGGTTTTTCGCCCGATCGGAACCAAACCAGTGCAGAATTGTTCTCTGGTGTCTGAAGATCAATAATTATCGAAAAAATGTTGAAATTTCGATTCACGGTCGCTAGGGGGTGCAAAATTAACGTTGTGGGAGGAGCCTATTTTACTAAAATGGCTATAACTCAAGAAGTAATTCAGTAAACTTCACCAAACTTGGTACACATGTGTAGGAGGTCAATTTGAGGTCACAGTAAAAAAATTGCGTCGATTGGCCACATGGTGGGGCTATAAAACAAAAAAAACATATAGACGCCTGACCGTTAGTCCGATTGACTTGAAATTTGGTACGCAGTGTCTTGGCCCAAGGGGCCATGTATGTCTAAAAGGATATTGGCGTATCTCAAAAAACATGGCCGCCATTGGCCAATGAAATTTGAGCAACTATTAGACAAGGTTAACGGAGGCCGATCGGAACGAAACTCGATGGGCATGTTCGACTCATGGCCCAATAGGTCTGTAAGAATTTTGAAAGAAATCGGCCACTAGTTGGCGCTAACGAGTTTTATGGCTCTGTAATCACGTGGTGTTACACTTATTGTCACAAAATGCATATCATTTGATAGATCTGCTCATGCTGAACAACTTTGCCTCAAGAACCATTGCTGTCAATCAAACCGTTCATTAAATATTCACGAATATGTCTAAAACCTACTTTTGCGAACTAGTCCTAGGTTTTTTGCCCGATTGGAACCAGACCAGTCTAGGACAATTCTCTGGACTCTCTAGATCAATAATTATCAAAAAAAAGTTTAACTTTTGCATTTGGATGGCTGTAATAGGGTCATTTATAAAATGGGCGTGGCAAAATACACTCAAAAGCCTATAAATCCTAAATGAAAACTCAGAACTTCACAAAAATTGGTGAGAATATGTGACATAACATCCTTAACAAGCATGCAAAATGTCATGGAGATCGGTCCATAGGTGGCGCTATAACTGTTAAAAAGCTTTAAAACCATAGATTTCCTATGGTACATTGTATGTATTGGCTGTAAATGGTCTTTTCCATCTATTATTTCAGTGGTTACATGCTTGCTAAATAAAACTTAATAACTTTTGATGCTTTTGTGCTTAAAGGCCTTAACTGCTTGAACCCCGATAAATGCTGCTTGCAGCTTTAATTATTATTATTATTCTGCCGTAAAACGCATCGTGCAGCCCAAACCGTAAGGGCTAGAGCTTTGAAACTTTGCCATATGGTAGTACAAAAATCGAGGAGAGGTTATCAAATTATGACCCCGATTGGCCCATAGGTGGCGCTATAGCAACCAAAAGCGCGAAACTGCTCATAACTCCTAGACCGTAAGTCATAGACTCAAGTGTCTTATATCATTGGAAAGCTGGACGCCTGACGAACAAAACGTATATCTCCGATTTTATTTCCGCCATGATAGATTTTCCGCCATTTTGAATTTTGTCGAAAATCTACTTTTGCGAACTAGTCCCTGGTTTTTTGCCCGATCGGAACCAAACCAGTGCAGAATTGTTCTCTGGAGTCTGAATATCAATAATTATCAAAAAAAAGTTGAAATTTCGATTCACGGTCGCTAGGGGGTGCAAAATTAACGTTGTGGGAGGAGCCTATTTTACTAAAATGGCTATAACTCCAGAAGTAAAAGAGGTATTTTAACCAAACCTGGTACACATGTGTAAGACGTCAATATGAGGTCACGGTAAAAAAATCGCGGCGATTGGTCACATGGTGGCGCTATAACATGAAAAAAACATAAAACAGGCTATAACCACCTGACCGTTAGTCCGATTGACTTGAAAATTGGTATGCAGTGTCTTGGTCCAAGGTGCCATGTATGTCTATGAGGACATTGGTGTATCTCAAAAAACATGGCCGCCATCGGCCAATGAAGTTTGAGCACCTATTAGACAAGGTTAACGGAGGCCTATCGGAACGAAACTCGGTGGGCATGTTCGACTCATGGCCCTAGAGGTCTGTAAGAATTTTAAAAGAAATCGGCCACTAGTTGGCGCTAACGAGTTTTATGGCTCTGTAATCACGTGGTGTTACACTTATTGTCACAAAATGCATACCATTTGATAGATCTCCTCTTGTTGAACAACTTTGCCTCAAGAACCATTGCTGTCAATCAAACCGTTCATTAAATATTCGTAATTATGTTAAAAACCTACTTTTGCGAACTAGTCCTAGGTTTTTCGCCCGATCAGAACCAAACGAGTCTAGGACAATTCTATGGACTCTCAAGATCAATAATTATCAAAAAAAAGTTGAACTTTTGCATTTTTCGCATGGGTATATTGGGTCATAAAGAAAATGGGCGTGGCAAAATGCACTCAAAAGCCTATAAATCCTAAACAAAAACTCAGAACTTCACGAAAATTGGTGAGCTTATGTGCCATAACATCATTAACAAGCATGCAAAATTTCATGGAGATCGGACTATAGATGGTGCTATAACTGTTAAAAAGCTTTAAAAAACACATATTTCCTATGGTAAATTGCCTGTATTGGCTGTAAATGGACTTTTCCATCTATTATTTCAGTGGTTAAAAGCTTTCTAAATAAATCTTAATGTCTTAAATGCTTATGTGCCTAAAGGCCTTAAATGCTTGAACCCCGATAAATGCTGCTTGCAGCTTTAATTATTATTATTATTCTGCCGTAAAACGCATCGTGCAGCCCAAACCGTAAGGGCTAGAGCTTTGAAACTTTGCCATATGGTAGTACAAAAATCGAGGAGAGGTTATCAAATTATGACCCCGATTGGCCCATAGGTGGCGCTATAGCAACCAAAAGCGCGAAACTGCTCATAACTCCTAGACCGTAAGTCATAGACTCAAGTGTCTTATATCATTGGAAAGCTGGACGCCTGACGAACAAAACGTATATCTCCGATTTTATTTCCGCCATGATAGATTTTCCGCCATTTTGAATTTTGTCGAAAATCTACTTTTGCGAACTAGTCCCTGGGTTTTCGCCCGATCGGAAACAAACCAGTGCAGAATTGTTCTATGGAGTCTGAAGATCAATAATTATCGAAAAAAAGTTGAAATTTCGATTCATGGTTGCTAGGGGGTGCAAAATTAACGTTGTGGGAGGAGCCTATTTTACTAAAATGGCTATAACTCCAGAAGTAAAAGAGGTATTTTAACCAAACTTGGTACACATGTGTAAGAGGTCAATCTGAGGTCACAGTAAAAAAATCGCGGCGATTGGCCACATGGTGGCGCTATAACATGAAAAAAACATAAAACAGGCTATAACCACCTGACCGTTAGTCCGATTGACTTGAAAATTGGTATGCAGTGTCTTGGTCCAAGGTGCCATGTATGTCTATGAGGACATTGGCGTATCTCAAAAAACATGGCCGCCATCGGCCAATGAAGTTTGAGCACCGATTAGACAAGGTTAACGGAGGCCGATCGGAACGAAACTCGATGGGCATGTTCGTCTTATGGCCCTAGAGGTCTGTAAGAATTTTGAAAGAAATCAGCCACTAGTTGGCGCTAACGAGTTTTATGGCTCTGTAATCACGTGGTGTTACACTCATCCACACAATATGCATATCATTTGATAGATCTGCTCATGCTGAACAACTTTGCCTCAAGAACCATTGCTGTCAATCAAACCGTTCATTAAATATTCACGAATATGTCTAAAACCTACTTTTGCGAACTAGTCCTAGGTTTTTCGCCCGATCGGAACCAGACCAGTCTAGGACAATTCTCTGGACTCTCTAGATCAATAATTATCAAAAAAAAGTTGAACTTTTGCATTTGGATGGCTGTAATAGGGTCATTTATAAAATGGGCGTGGCAAAATACAGTCAAAAGCCTATAAATCATAAATGAAAATGCAGAACTTCACAAAAATTGGTCAGCATATGTGACATAACATCATTAACAAGCATGCAAAATTTTATGGAGATCGGACGATAGGTGGCGCTATAACTGTTAAAAAGCTTTAAAACCATATATTTCCTATGGTAAACTGCCTGTATTGGCTGTAAATGGTCTTTTCCATCTCTGATCATATAATTTTCATATCATAATGTTCAAAACTAGTGCAATACAATTCTCTGGACTCACTAGATCAATAATTGTCAGAAAAAGTTGAACTACTTCATTTGGATAGCTATAATAGGTTCACTTCATAATGTAGCCTTTACCAAGTGTCCCCGAAAGCCTATATCTCTTTAATGAATTACTCAGACCTTCTTAAAAACAAGTCAGAACATGTGAAATATCACTCTAAACATGCATGAAAATTTTCAGACAGATCGGACAAAATTTGCCTCTATAACAGTTAAAAAGGTGAAAATGATATGAATATAATGGCATGTTAAGCCAATAAGTGATATTTTACTGCCCCCTGCTGTTTAAAATAGGAATTTTGTCATATTGTTCTATAATTTATATTTAGACTTTATAAAATCCCTATTTTAACATTTACAATTACATTTAGTCAAAATCTATCTGTTAAAGTATTAGTACTGACAGTTTGATCACATCATATAGTTCAACTGTCTGTATCTACAACATAATGTGTGTGTAGTCTTAGGTTTCTGAATAAATTCTGAATCGTCTGATTAATAGCTTACAAAGACTTTGTGAAATGTTAATTGACCATTCAAATATATTTTCATAATGACATATCCCAATAGCATTGAAAAAACAACAACAACAACATTTGTCTTTGTGTGTGTGTGTGTGTGTGTGTGTGTGTGTGTGTGTGTGTGTGTGTGTGTGTGTGTGTGTGTGTGTGTGTGTGTGTAAGCATGCATTAAGTTAAAATGGTAAAACTGGTTTGCTTTTGTCACAGTTGTGTTCTGTCTGAGTATTGTTGTCTCTGATCACATGTCTTCCTTTGTTCTGTTTTCCCGCCACTCCTTGGTTTCCACGGTAACTGTCATTTAGTGCATCTGTCACACCTGTTTCCTCGTTAGTCTTGTCAGCTGTGTCTTGTTTCCCTGATCAGTTCTCCCATGTATTTAAGCCCTGAGTTTTGCCTTGTTCTTTGTCAGTTCTATGCTGTAATTAGAGTGTGTTGCTGCCTGTTCCGATATCCTGAGTTTAATTCCTATTAAACCTGCATCTTGTATGTTCATCCTTGTCTCCGCGTGCCTTCCTGCAACCATTCCGTGTTTAGCTTTAGTGGAGAAAACTGGTGAAAATAATGAAATTTAAAGTGAACCTGAGCCAATAAGTGGTCTTCTAGTGCCCTCTGCTGGCCATTCTACTTATTAATGAAGTCTTTTCACAGGTGATTTTGCGTCACTCTAGACACTTATAAAATCACTTATATAACAATAACTATTATAACAAAATCATATTTTGTCAGTGTTTATCACTTCATTTGCACTGACACTTCACGTGTTGTAAATCATGGTAAATCACGCTAGAAGCATGGTAAATCATAGTAAATAAATCTAAAATGTGGTGTATCAAGGTAAATCATGCTAGAATCCTGATAAATCATTCTAGAACGTGGTATATTATGGTAAATCATGCTAGAACAGGGTAAATAATGGTAAACCATGGTAAATCATGGTAAACTATGCTAGAACAGGGTAAATCATGGTAAACCATGGTAAATCATGGTAAACCATGGTAAATCATGATAAACTATAGTAAATCATGCTACAATGTGGTATATCATGGTAAATCATGCTAGAACATGGTAAATCAAGGTAAACTAAGATAAATTCATGGTCAACTATGCTAGAACAGGGTAAATCATGGTAAATCATGGTAAATCATGCTAAAACATGGTATTTTCCATCTATGATGTCAGTGGTTACATGCTTGCTAAATAAAACTTGATGTCTTTTGATGTTTTTGTGCTTAAAGGCCTTAAAGGCCTTAACTGCTTGAACCCCGATAAATGCTGCTTGCAGCTTTAATATATATGTATATATATATATATATATATATATATATATATATATGTATATATATATAAAATAAAAGAAAGAAAATATTAGTTGTCTTACCTTATTCTGATTTTATGATACACTCAAAATATTCCACAACATTGATTAACGTTGATTAACCCGTTGATTAACCGCTGGTAAAATATTCTCACCGTCACATACCTAGTATATTTTTATATAGATACAATAGGCCTACCTGATTTTGAACACAAGAGGGCAGTATAGCACTATGAATGACATGATTTATTCATTTTTTGGACTAAAAAAAACATTCTGGCTGTTTTTAAACTTAAACAATTATTAAATTGAAAAAAAAAGAATAAAATGAGTTTAGTTCTGATATTTGTATCATTTTATATAGAAATAAATGGTGCATAATTAAATTTTTTGAAGATATGAGGCTTTTTGTGTTTTCATTTTTGACATTCCTTTAATCCCTCACCATAGCAAAACCGTTTGAGATATGTATTATCTGTTCATAATTTAGCATTTTAATGTATTTTCATCATGTTGAAAAAGTTAAGAGGAGTGGGTAAAAATTCAGAGGCTGATTTTGCAAAGAAATCCACATTCAAACCAAAATATCTGACTTGTCGGAGTTAATGACTGTAAATTAGAAAGTTGTCCGGCTCGATGAGACCAATATACGTACTGATTTTTGTAACTGTTGGTAAAACTAAAACCCCCACTTTTGTCAAAAGCATTTTGAAAGTGACACACTTCCTGCTGCCAGTTGGTGGCGCTATAACTTTGACTCACAGTAGTTACATCCATCTGATCGGCTTCTTACCACAAACACACTGCTGAAGTTTCATCAAGATCAGTTAATGTGTGCAGAAGTTATAACACTTCGTGTTTCTCTTTTCTCGCCATAAATTCGTGTCCTCGCCACGGCCAATGTCTTGACTTCATGCACACAGAGTTTGGTGGCGATTGGATGAATTCTCTAGGAGGAGTACATCAAATTCAATAGCATGCGTTCTCCAAACAACCCATAATAGGCGACTTCCTGTTGGGCTGGCGTAAAACTTAAGCCCGATGAGATTTATATGTGTACCGAGTTTCATATTAATTCATGCAAGCTAGTTTGATCTATGGACCAAGTTTTCGGACCCCATTCAAGGGGGCGCTGTTGAGCCCCCCTGCCACGCCCGGGTACCAGCTTCAGTCCGGCCCTGCTGGCCGAAGGTTCTGACCTGTGTGTAAAGTTTCAAGAGTTTTCGAGCACGTTAAGGGCCTCAAAAGCCCCTGAAACCTTGAAAAACAAATATAGCTGCGAGCAGCGATTGCGGGCCCAAGCCGGTGGCACCGCCACCCTGGTGCCTTTAGTTACACTGGTTACACCGGCTGGGGCCCTCCATCACTGCTCACAGCTATATATATATATATATATATATATATATATATATATATATATATATATATATATATATATATATATATATATATATATATATATATATATATATATTATTGGTGGGCTGTTATCGGCCTTAACGCGCTGCGTTAACGCGAGACTCTTATCGCGCGATAAAAAAAATATCGCCGTTAATCTATTCCGCAAGTTGGGTTGGGAGATGGCTCTACTACACAAGCTATGATGACGCAATCTACCCGCGGCCGCGAGGTAAACCCGGCTGCAACGCATATTCGTCGTCATCTTAAGTAAACACGGCTGAAAGTGAAAGCTGCGACATCCATTATTTGGACTTGGTTCGGATTTAAGCCGTCCGACAAACAGCAGCAAACTATCCGAGTGTGTGGGGTAACGGTTCGGTAAGTTAACACACGACTAATCCGTTCTACCACCTCAAATTCAAAACGAAACATGATATCACTGAATAGCCTACCAGCGCGCGCGTATTATTCTCATTCCAATATATCTTAGTGGTGTAACGTTAACACATAATCTCTGTCTACGCCCGATTTTAAGAATCGTTGTTGTGTTTCTTTTTAACTGAAAAGACATCAGTTAGACAATATTATAACTTTAAATTTGGGGTTTCATAAGCTCAAAACTATAATAAACATTAGACCTACTTAAGATCTCTGCAGCTAGTGTACTTAAATTTTATTTATCTGCAAAATTATGTTGTATACTTACAGTTTTGCACAATATATGTTCTCAAAACTACATATACCCTTTAAAAAAAAAAAATTTGCAGTTGTTTAGCAGGGTCTGTGTAACCTGTTCTGAAATGGTTTTATATATAATAATATATAATAATATATATATATATATATATATATATATATATATATATATATATATATATATATATATAATATAATAATATACTAATATATATTATAATATACTGTATATCGTTATCGCAAGAGGCTGCAATGTATATCACAATATAGATTTTAGGCCATATCGCCCATCCCTAATTGATAGCCTATAGTAGTTGATAATAACATAGGCCTATGTTGCCTACGGACGGTAACAGTACAGAAGTAACCTTTTACAGTCTATGAGTAGAACAGCTTTCTCAAGCAGTTTGTGATGCATTTTGGAAACAGGAGATGAGCCCCTGGTCTAATGCGCCACCTGGCTTGAGAAACCCGTTCTCAAAGACTTAGCCGACTTTTATAGTCATTATTTGGGTAGCACACATATTCTGAATGCCTTCGGCAGAATTCAAATGAGCCATTTTAATCTAGATTAATCTAGATTAATTTCAAAATTAATCTAGATTAATCTAGATTAAAAAAATTAATCTATGCCCACCTCTAATATATATATATATATATATATATATACATATATATATCAGACAAGTAATATTCTCTTTCTTGTCACCTAAAAAAAAAAAAAAAAAAAAATATATATATATATATATATATATATATATATATATATATATATATATTCTTTTTTTCCCCTATTTTTTATATATATATTTATAATTATACATATAAAAATAATATATATATATTACATTTTTTGGATGCTAAACTATTATTTATTATAGGCTTTGTACTTCACTCACGTTCCAATATTGAAGGGAAAAATTATCCTCTTCACATGCGCAAAAATGTGCTTGGAAACATCATAGTTGAGCGGTGATTACTGTGAATAGTATGAATTGTACTACTGACTATTTAAACAGAGCAGTGTAATTTTTTTACGTTAGGTTGACTATTTTATTATTATATTTTATTAAGGCTATAATGAACAGGCTGCGATGTCAAGATTGCAATGCTGGAATGCACAATATGTTGTTGTTGTTGTTGTTGTTGTTGTTGTTGTTGTTGTGTGTGTGTGTGTGTGTGTGTGTGTGTGTGTGTGTGTGTGTGTGGCTCAATCGAACAATTGAGACATAAAAACATACTCCGTCATTTTGTTCATACAGGATATCATTCAAACTGCAAAGTGTTTCCTTATATTTTTGTACACTAGGAATAAAACACAACATTGTGCTTTTGTCAAACTATAAACTCTTGTCAGACTGTAACCTACAACTGTCACCCAACCAAAATCTCACACACACACACACACACACACACACACACACACACACACACACACACACACACACACACACACACACACACACACACACACACAGTTTAAAAGAAAAAAAAATATTTATCCAACCCCATTTAAAAACAGTCTGTCGGTTCCATCTTTTGGACATTCATCATATTGCATTGGTTTTCATTTCTTGTCCTCAAACCGAGCACTAATCTGTTCATTTTTAAGTCACATATTCTACATTGATTAAAAAAGACAATCAAATGTATTTTTTAATGGTAGTATTATTTTATACAGAAATAAATTATTTATAATTCAGATGAGAATAAAGTTAGTGTTAATTAAAATTGTAAGGAAAACAAATATATTGATCTGAAATCTACTATCATTTGCTGCAAACAGGTTGACTATTTTATTATTATATTTTATTACGGCTATAATGAACCGGCTGTGATGTCAAGATTGCAATGCTGGAATGCACAGTGTGTGTGTGTGTGTGTGTGTGTGTGTGTGTGTGTGTGTGTGTGTGTGTGTGTGTGTGTGTGTGTGTGTGTGTGTGTGTGTGTGTGTGTGTGAGGTGCGGGCATGATCGAAAAGTGGAAACATAAAAACATAGGCTACTCCGTCATTTTGTAATAGGCCAACCTGATTTTGAACACAAGAGGGCAGTATAGCCCTATGTATGACTTTTTTTTTTTACTAAATAGCGCATTCTGGCTGTTTTTTTTAAACTTATACATAATTCTTGAATTGAAAAAACTGAATAAACCCAAAACTGGGTTTAGTTCTGATATTTGTTTAATTTTATATAGAAATAAATGGTGTATAATTTCATTTTTAGAAGATATGAGGCTTTTACTGTTTCTTTTTTTGACATTAATTTAGTAATTAAGTAGATATTTAGTATCCGTTCACAATTTAGCATCTTTAATGTATTTTCATCATGTTGAAAAAGTTTGGTGGGAATAAAATAAACCACTTAAGAGGAGTGGGTAAAAATGCAGAGGCTGATTTTGCAAATAAATCCACATTCAAACCAAAATATCTGACTTCCTGTTGCTTGGAGCTAATGACTGTAAATTAGAAAGTTGTCCGGCTCGATGAGACCAATATACGTACTGATTTTTGTAACTGTACATAAAACTAACCCCCCCACTTTTGACAAAAGCATTTTGAAAGTGACACACTTCCTGCTGCCAGTTGGTGGCGCTATAACTTTGACTCACAATAGTTACATCCATCTGATCGGCCTCTTACCACGAACACACTGCTGAAGTTTTATCAAGATCAGTTAACGTATGCAGAGGTTATATCACTTCGTGTTTCTCTTTTCTCACCATAAATTCGTTTCCTCGCCACGGCCAAACCGTCCGAGACATCAAAAATCCGTCCGCAATTTAGCATCCTCAATGTCTTGACTTCATGCACACCGAGATTGGTTGGGATCGGATGAATTTTCTAGGAGGAGTATTTCACATTCCACAGCAAGCGTTTTCCAAACAACCCATAATAGCCGACTTCCTGTTGGGCTGGCGTAAAACTTGACCGGTGGAAAGTTGTTCGGCCCGATGAGATCTATATGTGTACTGAGTTTCATATTAATTCATGCAAGCGTGTTTGATCTATGGACCAAGTTTTCAGACACCGTTCAAGGGGGCGCTGTTGAGCCCCCCTGCCACGCCCGGATACCAGCTTCAGCCCGGCCCTCATGGCCGTGGGTTCTGACCTGTGTGAAAAGTTTCAAGAGTTTTCTAGCACGTTAAGAGCCCCAAAAGCCCCTGAAACCTTGAAAAACAAGAATTAAACTCAAAAGACAACCCCCTCCCTCCCCCCCCACACACAGAGACGCAGAGGCAGAGAGAGAGAGAGGGAGAAAATCCACATTCAAACCAAAATATCTGACTTCCTGTTGGTCGGAGCTAATGACTGTAAATTAGAAAGTTGTCCGGCTCGATGAGACCAATATACGTACCAAGTTTTAAGACTCTATGTAAAATTAAAGTCAGTTACAAAATGTTTTGTGTAATGGTGATAATAGCATGCTTCATGACTCAGCTAAGTGTTGCTAGCATGTTTAGTCTGTTTCTAGCATGCTTAGTACACAATAATTATGTGGTTAGTATTGCATTACTGTGTTAACCATGTCAGTTTCTGTTGCCAGTAGTGTTGTCACGATACTAGAATTTCTAACTTCAATACGATACCTTAAAAAATATCGATATTCGATACCATTTTCGATACCACGGAGAAAAAAACTGCCACAAAATTAAGGGGGTATTATTATTTATTTAAAGCTGAATATAACAAGTCTAGAACATGACAATGAGGTATATTTTACAAAAATGTCCTGAGTTCTATATGTTAATATTTTTCATTGGACCAGAGCTATGAGCTGTCGTATTTTTATTACCTACTGTTATCAAAGATTAAAATATACTGTAACAAATGCATTGTTTATCGGTCATAAATGCTGGTTAATACATTAACGTTATTTGATGAACAGATTTAAACACAAACGTGCGTGCATCACACGCAAAAACAATGCTCACTGGATAGACATGAAGTCGTCACCTTTATTTATATAGTGCTTTTAACAATAAAGATTGTGTCAAAGCACTTAACACTATCAAATTGGAGGATAGAGTGTCAGTAATGTATAATAATAAGATTAAACATAAAATTTTCAGTTAAAGGCATTTCATTATTGAATTTAGAGATGTCATTGTCTAGCTCAGTTTAGTTTAATTATATCTGTGTAATCAAATTGATGATAATCGCTAATCAAGGCAAATTGCAGAATTAAATAATATTTTTTTGAATAAAGTTAAATAGGCACAAGTTAATTTACATTTGACCACAGTTAAAATATTTACTTCTAAGATTCCTCAGTCAGATTATATTAACTTTAAGAATTACATTGAAAAAACGAGACAACACACTCATAACAACAATACTTGTCAATCTTGGTTAATGTTTCAGAAAAGTTAAAATGAGAAGTTACAGGGGAGTTACAGTTAGTTATAGGGGAATTCAGAAAGAGGTGACCCATTGATGCTGAGTAGCATACAGGTACATGTTGCTAAATGTACATGTCCTCCTGGAGCTTGTTCGTTAAGTCTGTTTTCAGAATTTTAAAAAATGAGTGACGTGAGGGATATTGATAGCCAAACAATCTTTTGGGTGCCCGTGTTGTACCGAAATCCGACTCCCCGGACAAATCGCACTCCCCTTCGCGTGCACGCGCAAGCGAGTTTAAATGCACTTCCTTGCCATATATCCGTTTATCGATCGATTTTTCACACAACAAGCACCCAGATCCTGCATGGAAGCTTTGTCTACACTTAAATAAATTAACAGAAAGTGAAAGATGCAAAAAAACAAACACACAAAAAAAAAAAAAAAAAAAAAAAAAAAAAACATGGCAGATCGATTCAAACTATAAACTTCGACGGGTAAGGAATAAAGCTCCAGCTATCAAAACAAAACTGTTAATTTCACTTAATTTAACTGAACTTATCGTTTGTGTGTTAAACATGCTGTGGTTCATAGTAAAATATTGTATTACTCTCCCCATTGCACATGAATGTCATTAAAAATAATAATATTTAACCTTTTTTTCACAAAGATAGGCTTTAAGAGTGCATCAAATACATATTGTAGATATATGAGGCAAATACCTCTCTTTTTGTTTGTTTGTTTTTTGCTTAATAGCGTCTTAAAATAGAAATAAAACAAATTATTAGTGATAATTGACACTTAAAGCTAAGAATGTAAAGAAACCTTAAAGATTTTTTAATAGTTATTTTCCAGCACATTAGGGCCCCAAAAAGCATTATTTATTTTATTCATTCTTTCAATTTTACATCTTACATATAGCTTATGGATATACAATTAAAATAGCTGGAGCAATTGCTTTGCGGTCAGGTGCCCTTTTTTAAAATAAAAAAAAACTGCTAAAAAACAAGATGGGTTTAGCAGGGGGAGTCGGATTTTTACAGCATTAAAATACGGACTGGTGAAATCACACTCCCCTCTCCAGCACAGGTGTATAAGGTCATAGGGCCCTATTTTAACGATCTGAAACGCAAGTGTAAAAGCGCAAGTAACTTTGTGGGCGGGTCTTGGCGCTGTTGCTATTTTCCCGGCGGGATAAATGACTCTTGCGCCAGGCGCAAATCTAAAATGGGTTGGTCTGAAGTAGCTTCATTATTCATAGGTGTGGTTTGGGCGTAACGTGAAATAAACCAATCAGAGCGTCATCTCACATTCCCTTTAAGAGCAGGCGCACTTGTTCTAAAGCGGATTCCTATTATAACGGCGGATTTGCCAGGCGCGCGCGAGTAGCGGTTCACAGCCAAGGAGAGCAACACTCTCGTCAGGGACGTTGGGGATGGAGAAACCCACCCAAATTAACTTCGGTTAAAAAGGCGTATGATAATTTGGCTAAATGTGTAAGCTAGATGGATGCTTTTATAATAAATTGTCTATCTATCTATCTATCTATCTATCTATCTATCTATCTATCTATCTATCTATCTATCTATCTATCTATCTATCTATCTATCTATCGTAATAATGTATTTTAATGTATGATTTGCAAAAATGAAAACTCCTGCTTCTGTGTAGATGAGAGAATCAAAGTGCATTCGCGTTGTGCACACGCTACATTGATTATGGCCAAGCATGCGCCTTTAAAATAGCTTATGAATAACATGCGCAACGCGCCACTGACTTTAAACTATTTTTTCCTGGTTAGTGGCGCAATTGTTTTCTAAACCTGCAAAATAGCATGAAGGAACGTTTGCGCCAGAACACGCCTCCTTTTTTGCGCTGAACCGCCCAGGGAGCGCAAGTTCATTCCCCAGTTTAGCGACGTGCTTCTGTGGAGGGAAAAGCGCGCTTTGCGCGGGTGCAAAATAGGAATGATACATGCGTCGGTGTACAAAGTCAATTGCGCTGGGTGCAAGATAGGGCCCATAGACTCACCACACTACTGCCCCTGTCCAGAGTCGGCGCCAGGGCTGATCTACTGGAGGGGCATTGGGTCATCGGCGGGGGGGCACTGACGTTTGACAAATATTTTGACGCAGTGGCGACATCATAGTCCAACACAGCACAAATGCTATATAAAACTAAACACGTTTATTATAATTATTATTATTATTATTATTACAATTACATGGCTTGGTTGAATTCTAATATATAACGCGGTCTGTTATTTCTTGATAACAGCCGCTGCTAAGTATAACGTTAACACACCATTGCCATGAAAAACAGAGCGTTGCTATGGACGCAGGACTTAACCGTAGAGACGGAACGGATTATTTTCTTTAGCGGAAGCAATACAATAGTTTTTAAATAAATAAACTCCTTTTTAAATCAATATTTTGTGTCAAATTATTGATTTATTTTGTTGGTAGCCATGTAATACAACCGCCTCGCTCTACATGATCCCTTACATATCTTCTTACAGGCAGCCA
>NW_028296306.1:0-62041 GCF_964197995.2 Scardinius erythrophthalmus
TGTCAAAAACACCATAAAAAAAATAAAAACTCTAATACAAGTTTAATTAATTTCATATACATGTTTAACCAGGACACATGTATGTTCATCACAATCAGAATTATTTCCACCAGACACAGCACAAACTCAACAAAAAGGCTTCTCCTCTAAAGAACCAGGAAGCTGATCTGTGATTCAGCACTCCACGTCTGGTGTGTCGGGAAGATTCGCAGAACACCAAAGCATCCTATCAGCATCTCTCCTGATAACAGAGGGCTTGAGCAGACTAAAAATAGAGGCTAACTTTAGGATCTCAGATGCTCTTTCAGGCCAAAAACAAAAACAGACCGCCAGCTCATTTTTATTGTTGCGAAGAAAATTGAATTGTTTTCAACAGCAATTAATTACACTACATGAAATGTTCAGGCTCTGCTCTAGACTAGAGACTGCTTTTCTCTTCCTTTAAACTCAAATCCTCAATAATGCAAAAGAAATCGAGACTGACAGCCCTAGTGGACAGTGGACACTGTGTGGTTAGAGCTGCTCTGTTCAAGAACCATCAAACTGATCTGCTTCAAAATCATCATTTAAAATACTAGTCAGATAACACTGCTGAAGAAGAAGAAGAAGAAGAAGAAGAAGATCTTAAACCAGCCTAAAATGGTTTGCTGGTTAAGCAGGTGACCAGCTGGAAAGTGCACAAAAACACCTCTGAACCAGCCAAAAGACCAGCTTGGGAGACCATCAGCCTGTTTCGGCTGGTTTAAAACCTTTTTTTTTTTTAGCAAAGAATAGGCCTAAACGAAGCAACCTAACATATAAACTGCCAAATGGGAGACATTTGTCCAAAACAAGGACAGAACCACTAATAACTTTGGTTTTGCTGAATTATGGAGGTAAATATCCTAGACATAGAGCCACAAAACACATGTGCATTTTCTTGAATGGTTCTATGAGACATGCCAATTTTATCAGTAGCCCAATGTTATACTAGAATATAACATAATACAGTACAGCCTATTATACAGTATAGCCCTTTATTATAAAAGGAAATTTGTAACTAACAAAAAAATATCTGAGCATCCTTACATAATAGGAAACAGCACATGTACATGCAACACTGCTGCTGCGGAGGATATTTTCACCTGATTCACCATCTTCTGGGATGATGCTAAAGAACACAACGAGCATGGATTCGTTATTCTCGTTTAGATATATAAAAAAACGAAAAGGCAAACAATCATTCGAATCCGTGCTATGTTATGCCAACGCTTCAAAGGCTATGTGGCAGATCTGTCTTACATGGGGAGTAAAAATAGAAGCACAGAATGCGCGATGTTCATGTCAAATGAAGGTTATTCTCCTTGCAACCAGCACATTTCCCCCAGTTTCCCAGTGACAAACACACACATAAACATATATTACGGTATATTTAGCGTAAAATATTTAAAACGCATATTACTGCCGTTCTCTTACCGTAAAAGCCTTTTTAAGCGTCACTTACGCCAATACTGCGCCTTTTCCAACACCTGCAGACAATTTGACGTCACTTGAAAGACGTGTGACGCCAAGAGGGGCGGGGTCAGAGCTTTTGATTGACGGACCCGAGAGCTAATAATAACAATGCAATCCCACCCACAGGACGTAAAATATTCAAGACTCTTTAAAACCAGCATCATTCATTATTTAGGAACTTGGCTTTGGCCTTTCCATAATTAATCAATTAAAATGGTCGTAGAAAACGAGCAGCTGACACAGGGATTTGTTTACATTAGCGGTGCAGGTCAGTGTCATTTTCATCACACTAATATGTAACCAATGTTTGACTCTCATGTTGTAGTAACTGTGGTAACTATTCTATTTTGACCATAACAATGGTTAGCATGGTGATTTTCAACGCAATAATTTCTTGACATTCTAATAATATTATTTCCTCCTGATAATATTATTATATTATATGTAGGGCCTATTATATTATAATAATAACATAATATAACTATAATAATATTATTATTATTCTATTATTGTGTTGTATTTATTACATCATTTAGAGTTATTTTAGCGCCATCCAGTGTTCAAATCCATGTTTACTCAAATTATGAGAAGTCTTTATGGAGCATATGGACCCCATAAAATTAAAATGAATGTTGTGGCATGTCAGTTCGCTTTGAGGTCCTCTATATGCGAGTGTAATGCTGAAGTTTAAATGAAGTATAGCCTACATATATGCGTTTTATTAATATTTTAAAATGTAAAATTGTACCTGCAATCTTCATTTTACACAAAAACAGAGCAAAAATATTAGTGAATCATCTTGCATTCAAGGGCTCATGCAATATTGTGGCCAATCAAATGCTTTCTAGAATGAGAATCTGTCTTTCTAATACTGCTTACCACCTATAAAAGTACCAGGAGAGACCTATAATAGCATTCCTGTTCATCTCAATGGCTCTGAAATACACTGCCGGCACAATGGCATTATATCATATTATATAATATAATATTAGATTAGATTAGATTAGATTAGATTATGTAGTCGATTATATATATAGTCGAAGCTAACCAGTCGAACTGTGCCTGTTCTGGACTTTTCATGTTCTTGGCAGCTATTTTATTTATACATTTTTGCTTAAAACACAGAAACACACAACAGAATAGGTGTTGTATTTTTTGTTGTTGTTTTTATTGGCAATTCAGAACAATCTTAATTAAAAATTAAGTATTTTTTGGCTCTGACAGTGGAGAACACAAACACACTCTGTGATCACCTTTATCTGAAACGTGATCTCAACCTGTAAACAAACTGAACAAATATATATATATATATATTTTTTTTGACAACATCAGTAATACTAACAAACAGACACATATAAACATAGCACATTATTACAGAGAAGAGGACACATTTGAGTTAATATCATACAACAAAATTCATTTTAGACACTAAATGTTTCACAGTCGCTGTTGTAATGGCACTGAAGCTAAAGGGATGTGCTTTAAGGCTGTATGCTTGGATTTCTATACTGGCGTTTCTGATCTCTGAGAATGAGTGTGTCCAAGGCTTCTGGGTGGCACTTTTAGCATTTAGTATCAATCTGGCAACAGCTTCTCTCCCAGCACTGCTGACTATTTGTTTTTTTAATTAAACAAAATCATTATGCATCACGGTTTCATATTCTTAGCAAACTAAAGGTGAAATGTGTAATTCCTGGGCTACTATAAAAAAAAAAAACAACAACAAAAAAAAAACATATTTTACAACAGGTTTCCCAAGCAGACCCCCATCTCTGATTGGTCAGAAGAAGAGAGAGTTATACCCCAATAAATAAAATATGTAATAAGATATTATCTGGAAAATGTTCAAATATAATCTATAGATTAAAGTTATAGATAAAATCGTTTTGCTACTCAAACTTGTAATTTCTGAGCAGTATTTAGAATGAAGCAGTAATGTTAAATTTGGTACATGTTAATGTATTAAAATGTTTTTATTTACTGATTTCTCACAATTTGACGCAATTTTCTCTGATCCTAGTTTGGTTTTCCCTTTTCAGGGATATCAACATGCAAATGACTTACTTTTAGTAGCCTTTACTGGAAAACTAGGAAACTATATATATATATATATATATATATATATATATATATATATATATATATATATATATATATATATATATTTAAATTGCACACTTCACCTTCAAAATCCCTCTGTAATTTCATAGCATGTTTCTGATTGTATATAACCAGATATTTATGGAATATTTTGAGGCAAAAAGCTCTGAAAATGATGGCAATATCAGAGCAGGATCTTAAGGATCATTTTGTCAAAGCCCTTTATATGAGGTGGACATGCGTTTGGCTAAGAGTAACGGTTGTCTGCGCTGGTCTGGGATCAGAACTTACTGTTTAAATCCACCTGCAACCATGAAACCGCAAAAGATATCAGATCCACTTCAGCTTTCACTTCAGCCAGAGGCGATCTTCAATTTGACAATGTCTAACATGGGCACACCAGAGTAAATCAATGTAAAACACTGATTCACCCGTGATGGTCAAGTTTAGGTGAGTTTAGATTTGCGAACATAAGAAGATCTGTCACCATTCGAATTCATTCATAAATCAGATAAAACATCAACCCTGTTTCTATTTATATAATCATTATGTATACATAGTGCTAATGTTTAAGAGGTATAAAGGTATTTCAGTACAAAGACACATGTAAAGGGATTCTCCATATGGTGGTCTTGAGTCCATAAATTTGACTTTTAGATTAAATGTTTCTTTTTTTCTTTTCTTATTTGTTCAAAACAAGATTATAAACAGATTGTTTAGTGACTGCACTTTGGAGTCTTGCTACATTTCAATGAAATCAATATTATCCTGAGGTTGTTAGCAATCTTCACAATCTTATCGCTGACCTGTTAAGGCAAGACACTACAAGCCAAACTTCCTTCCATTCGCCTGATTAATACAGCTTTTTTTTTTTTCTGGCTACTGACAATATTCTTTGGAATGATAAAAAGATATCAAAAACTCCCTCTGTAAAAACCTTTATCTCTTTAATATGTCAACAAAATAAAATATGCTGAGCCAATGTACAGATTTCTGTTCTGAAAATGTATGCAAATTAGTGCATATTGAATTAGATTATAATTTGTAATAAAAAAAAATGGGCTTATCTTTATTTAGTAACATTTTATCTTTGTGTCCTTGTTACACGTCACATGTAGTTACTATAGTAATTACTATAAATTGTGCATCATTACTTGCAACTAACCCTGATTCTAACAGCCCTGACCCTATAGTAAGTTCATGTAGTTCATTATTATTGCTCAGTACTTAAATGTATAATTACACTGTAACACGGACACTTTAAAATAAAGGGTTACACTTTACTTTGCAATAATAACTTACTATAGGGTTAGGATAAGGGTTTGGTTTAAGGTTAGTTGCTTGTAATTCTTATAGCAAGTACACGTAACATGCACGTAACAGACACTGTACAATAAAGTGTTCTGTACAGTGTTTAATCAACTGGGGAATTATAGTGATATATTAGTTCAAATGTTTACTCAATTCACCTGTGGTGTCTTGCCTTAAATATTTCTCGCAACTGTCCCGTTTCATTTCAGTGGCAAAAAACAAAACATTAATTTATCCGTTATTAAAAATGTTCAGGATATTAAATATACTACAGTCCAGTGAAAAAGTTCACATAATGAGTTAATCAGCTTTCCTCTGCAATTGGCATGGACAGTCACTCAAGGGAAGACTCATGTTTCTCCATACGACATGAGACCACAAAAAAACATTCATCTACAACTTCGGCCTCAGTCTTTTTGGAAATGTTTGTGTCTGGGACACAAATATAGCTTTAAAATACAGGTTATTTGGTCAGATAAACCTTGGGTCTAATGTCTTTTTAGTTTTTAGCGTATGGTTGTTCTACTCAACCCCAAACGAATAAGTGCAACTTAGAAACACAAATGAGCAGTGCTGCGGTTGGTACTGGGTCATCTTAAGTTTCCAACTGCAGGATGGAGGCGCTGGTCATTTCTTGGTCCAGTTCTCTTTCACCGCTGTCTAAAATGGGAGTGACTTGAAGGGGGGACATTTGTGGATGCCTGGTGTCCGTCATAGTCCCTGATCTTTCTGAATCCATGTGCTCCTCTTCAGCCTCGAACTCTCCATCCTCTTCCTCCAGAGTCAGCTCGAACTGGAACTTCTCCCCGGCTGAGCCCACCGTGGCCCGCGAGTCCTGGTCTTCGGGGGTGGGCGACGGGCTGCGCGGGATCATGCTCTGGTACCATTCTCGATTGTCCTCTAATGTATCTAGAATGTCCTGAGCATCTGGATGGACCAGATCAGCCCATGTCTCCCATAGAGGGTGGACAATGTAATCAATGAATCCCACCTTAAGAAACAATGATCAAACACGGTAATCATTAATATAGTATAGGACAGGGTTTTTCTAACTTGTTAATCCCCACATTTGATCATTTTTGCAAGGTACCCTCTTCCTAAAACACAAAGACAGCTATATCTTTTTTATGTATAAAAATTCATTTATACAATATGTGATAAAAATATTAAGTGTCATTTTATAAAGACTTTTTTTTTATAATTGGCTATTGTATTGTCAAACGTTTATTTACTCATATTTTCTACTATTTATTTATTAACAAACAGTTAAAAATATTGATATTAATAGAATAAAGAAATCATATTTATCTCGTGATTTCATGAATCAAATTTAGTGAATGTTAAAATCATTATACTAAACATAATTTATTAATATCTCAAGAGCACAAATTAACTTTGACAGCCCTAAAAATAAATATTGTAATAAAATAAAAATAAACTCTCTTTTTTTAGGGCTGTCAAAAGATTAATCGCGATTAATCGCATCCAAAATAAAAGTTTGTGTTTACATAATATATGTGTGTGTACTCTGTATAATTAAATTTGTATATATAAATACACACACATGCTTGTAAATATTTAAGAAAAATGTGTCATTTATATATAAAAAATATATTTATATATATAATATAAATTAGATAAATATATACAGTATATGTATGCAAATATTTCTTAAATATATACATGCATGTGTGTGTATTTATATATACAAAATAATTATACAGAGTACACACACATATATTATGTAAACACAAACTTTTATTTTGGATGCGATTAATCGCGATTAATCTTTTGACAGCCCTATTTTTTTTATGAACCCACTACTGTTTTGAAACCCCCTAAAATAGGAGACATAATCAGATTTTTACAGGATACCTGAGTTTTTTCCACAGAAGCCGTGTGTTTGTCACACATGGGGCTGATTTCTATGCCCTTGTCACGCTCGCGGTCACCCTGACTGAAGAGCTCCACCATGATGCGATCAGTCCACAGTCGGTAGAGCTCCAAGGGTTTTGTGGGGTTGCTGAGGTCAGCACAATGCACCATGTTCTGGAGCACCTTTAGAAGGAAAGAATTAAGGAGTTTTACATCTGATGAGCAACTAGCACTAAAAAGCCAGTAATAGCTAGGGGTGGCTCAGGATGGTTGACTAAAAAAAGACTTAAATAGTGTTGTTTAGTAAGTTGTTTACTCTCTTTGAATAATTAGTTTTTTGTGGCTGTGGTGCTTTAAATGGGCTGAATTTAGTGATGCTATCAGGGGCCCCAAATTATACAGGGTCTCACATCCCTATACTGGAATTGTACTGTGTATTTGGACCTGCAATACCTGTATTCGGTCTGAGTAGTTGTCCAGCAGTAAGACTCCTAGACTGGTCACTTTTTTAGTTTCCACCATTGTCTTCAGGTCAGCCAGGAAATTCATGTGTTTGGACATATCAGTGGCTAATACCTGAAAAGACAACAGGAAATTTGGTATTAGACCCATGAGTATTAAAAACAGTATTTGAAATGTGACATCTTAAAAAGGTTTGTCTTAACGTTTTATTAGGATTGGATTTTTTTTTTTTTAGTTTTTTATGTTATTCAGTTTAATCAACAGTCTGGATTAAATACATGTTGTAAAATAACAAACAGTCAGTAGTAGTAGTCTGATTCACAAATCAATGAATCTTTTGAACTGGTTCCTTTTTTTAAATGACTCACAGATGAGTCACTGGCAAACTCATTGGTCTAAATCACTCATTAACTCTCTGAATCATTTGGAACAGTTACTAAATTTGACTCACTCACTGAAACATCATTCGTATCAGACAGATCTGGTTACGATATTTCACTGTTATATTTTCCTTAAGGTCCATAAAAGGTAAATGAGTGTAATTTCGATTCGGTGTAGTTAAGATACACATTAAGAACAGAGTTTTGTTGTAATAATAGTACTTTAAACAATGTGACCAAAATAGCATCATGGTATCATTCATGATAAGTATTTTTGTTTATAAAATAATTAAATATCAATAATAGTAAAATGGATGAAGGATCAGATATTTGGTGCTTGTTCAAAAGTAGTAAAAGTCATTAAGTTCGCTACGGCTGGTAAACATCTTTGTACTACCATTGGTTCATGGCGATTACGTAATAGGTAGGTGTGCGCGGAGGCTCCGCCTTCTTTCGCGCGGAAATCTTTTCTGGTTCATTTCTCCTGTTCAGTCCGCCTTCACGCTGGAGAGCTGCTTTATAGTAGAAAATGAAGTTGTTCGTGTTTAATACGGTAAAGCTGCTTCAGTTTAAACAATCTATTGTATAAAGTGCTATATAAATAAACATGACGTGACCAGAGTGCCGAATTGGGCATCAATTGCTATGATCAGATGCTTTTCTTATGCTTTATTAAAAAACGCTTGCTGTTTTCTCAATTTTGTTGTGTGTTTATTTTGTTATTGAGAGGAAAGTGCACAGCACATATTTACATATTCATCTAATCAGCAGTGTGGGCGGTGTTGGTTATTCGCTAACAGTATATCACCGGTTACGTATTTCGAACTTCGTTTTACCCCTAAGCGAAGAACGAAAAAGAACTTCGCTGTGAGTATATCGGGGCCTTTACTCTAACATTTAATGATGATATTCACAAATATATCACAAAGAATCACCATATCTATAGTCAACTGTCGCAGGGACTGTTTTTGTTTCTTGCTGAGATTACAAAAGATATCACAGTTTTCCTCCTGTAGAAGCTTGAAGCCGACAGCCAAGTGATGATTCTCCAACACTGAGGCGTCATTATACATGAGAGCCAGTTCAGAGTCTGAAAGAGTGAAGAGAAAAACAACATACTAAGGTCCAGCTAGGTTTTCAGATAGTCTTTCATGTATTTGTGTTGGGGAGAGAGCCTAAGTGAATGAATTAGGGAGTCATTGTAATGGTTTGTCTGAGTCGTACTTGTGTTAATGAGGAACTGGTTGGACACTCCTGGATGATCCACATCATGAATAGCACTGGCAAACAGAGCAGCCATGATCTCAAGATCAGTGAACACATCCTGAAAGTAAAAAATAAATAAATGAATAAACCATTGTCAATACCAGGATGTGTTTGTGTTTAGGTCAATTCCCGTGAGCACTGTGTATGTGTGCACACATCCATGCAGACCTCTAGGGCAGGTGTGGAGAGAAGAACGTGTGTAGACTGTACAACGTCTGCTGCGTGGATGTTGTTATGGTAGGCCACGTCTGCATGGTAGTGGTCTTCCAAAGTCATCAGAAAAGTTAAGAACGTGTCCGATGGGATTTTAAAGGTTTTGAGCAAATCTCGCTCCTGAGAATTACAGAGTACATAAAGAGTCAAATCTGCAGTTAATGCTTCACACCAATGATCAAACTATGAGCTTTTTCTTTTGGAAGTTTTTCCAACAATGGCTTTATCTACTGTATTTTTTAAATCAAGGCTATATTGTAGGAAATACAATAGCAAAGCAGCAAAACATTCAAAAACCTTACCTGAAAAATGGTGTACATTATGACTGTCAGTGGCCGATTCCCAGAATACTCTGCTATCTTAAAAATATCTATACCCCATCGATCCATGTCCTCAAGCCCCTGGAGTAAAAAATATGGTATTTTTTTCTCCAATGAATAGCACGAATAAATAGAAGTAAAATGAAATGAATGGATACCTTGGCCAGGAGGCTCTCGTGCTGCGTGTTGACACCAAATCGTGGGATGCTTGTTGGTGGGAGACTCAGGCTAGGGCTCAGTTTTCTCACTCCACTTATCTGAGACATTGGACGCCGTTTTTTCTCCTCCTTACAAGTTGATGACAAAATCTCCACATCATGCTGTTTTTCTGCAACACAAACACAAAAAGTATGTGAAAAGCCCTGAGCTGCATTCAGACTGAAAGGAAGACACAGTTTAAAAATCTGAATTAAATCTTTCCCCGCCAGCGTTTTTTTTTTTTTTTTAAAGTTGCCAGCCACCGCCAGTGTTTTTGATCATTTTTACAAACATTTCATGGCCCCCAGAATATTTTGTTGTATTAATATCTGAACATGCAATATATCAAAAGAAAGAACAGACCCTCTGCTTTAAAAAACAAAAACAAAAACTTGCACAGTCCTGTAACTCATCCTGGGTCAACATTTAATTCAGTAACATTAGGCAGTTTTGATTTATATGCTGTTTAAAGGTGGTATCAGTGATTTCAGGCCCAAAAAAATATTTTTATCACATTCATCTAATCTTTCCTAACGATCCGCTAGCTGCCCGCCCCATAAGCATGCCGTCAAAAAACTGCGTCTCTGTAGGCAGCCTAGGCTCTGAGATCTGCACACAAAAACAAATGGTTTAGCCAAACACTCAAAACCAAAACAAATAGTGTTCCAACCAATCACCGACAGGGGGAGGGTGTTGTGAGGTTTTGAGCCAGCTTTTTCTTCAGCTCTGACTTCGCGTGCAGCTGTGCACGAGCACAAAACCTCACAACACCCTCCCCCTGTCGGTGATTGGTTGGAACACTATTTGTTTTGGTTTTGAGTGTTTGGCTAAACCATTTGTTTTTGTGTGCAGATCTCAGAGCCTAGGCTGCCTACAGAGACGCAGTTTTTTGACGGCATGCTTATGGGGCGGGCAGCTAGCGGATCGTTAGGAAAGATTAGATGAATGTGATAAAAATATTTTTGGGCCTGAAATCACTGATACCACCTTTAATGTTGATGATCGTTATTTTAAATATGAATATGATTACATATGAGTTTGTTGTTTCTGCATCTTAAAAGTTTACTGCAGAACAACTCATTATGTGTGTGTGAAATAAACAGTTATAGAAATGTAGAAATTAAAGTCGAAGCTCCAATCTCCACCCGAAGATCCCCCAAAAAGTCAGATGGTGCCTCAGGTACTACTTCGCTCAGAGAGGCTGTCAATCATGACGTCAAACCCTGTTTTTATAGCGTAACTTTAACTTACTTAAAAAACGAACACTTGAACTTGCATCAGCGTGACAAAAAACTTCCTAAATGCCAGAAACCATCTTTGGAAAAAAAAAATTTGAAGTGTAATTTGATTGTTTAGTTTGTCTCACGTCCCATTAGATTACATGGAGAGGGCGGGGTTTATGACCTATACTGCATCCAGCCACCGGGGGGGGCGATCGAAACGTTTTAGGTTTCACTTTTCAGGACTTGTGCAACACACTTGGGTTGCGTCCGAAATCGCATACTCTCTTGAGTAGGTACTTATTTTAAATTTGAGTAATTACTTCTGGGCTGCTAAAAAAGTATGTTCTATATAGTATCATACAAATTCTGTGTTTGGCGGGGAAAGAGTTAATAGTAAACACACCATTACAAATCCTGTCTCATAATTACATTTAAATTACATTAAGTAGTCACTCACGTAAAATTGCGCTTGCTATGAATTCCGACACCTGGTTTCCTGACCGGCTGGTCTCCGATAGCTGAGTTAGCTCCCTGTTGAGCATTCTTTTAAACTAAAAATAATACAACAAATAAAAGTGAAACATTATATTCTAATCACAAAAGTCCATTTAATGCATTATGGAACTAATTTCAGTGTAATACCGACAGCAAATGATACAATAAATGTAAGTGCGAACAGTAGATGATATACACAGTCCGGAAGAAAACTAGTGTTATGAACATTGCCACTGATCAGCCATCAGAACCCTACAGCACAATTATTCAACATGTTACTTAGTTACTATGGTAACTGAGTCCATACCAAAGGCCAGTAAGGAAACACTCATTCAGACTCTACAGTGCATGGTAGGGTTATGTAATCATGCATCAGAAAAATGATTTACAGCTCTGATTAACACATAATAAACTGAATATGATGCATTGCAATAAAAGACTGAAATAGTTTTGTCAGAAAAAATAATTTCAAGCACTGAAGCATGAGTCTTTTGACGATACAGTACATGACAGTACAGTCAAATATACAGTGTGTCACATGTACTGTAATGACTGAAACCACTCTGCCAACATTGTTTGCCTTACGTCCAAGTTTCTGTTCAGTATTTTACTGAAATGTGTTGGTTTTGTATTATCTTGTTGCTGACTTTATGCATGGCTTTGGGCGTGGAACATGCACAACATCAAATGTGAATTGAATTCATGTTATTATAATCAAAAAACCTTAATTAAAATGTACCTCCTTTCTGTACCCAAAACCTATTAATAACCAATAAAAACGACTAAATTCTGATGAACTGATAAAATGGACATATTGTATGGCTGCCGAAGTATATTATTCTAATAAAGTGTAAAGCTGTGCTGTATAGCCGGGGGGGGGGGGGGGTATTGCTTTAAATACCTTATTGGAGGCCATTTCACTGACAGAGTGACGTGTTTGCAGGGTCTCCAGCTGGTCCAAACACCAGTCCAGCTCTTCAAGAGTCTCGACAGCGAGTTTTTGATATGATTCATCTACAAAAACAAACCCTTAGATGTAAAAACAGTCCTGGTTATTTTAAATAATGTTAGAATAAGCCCCAAATACATCATTTTCATTTCTGGTGACTACTCAGATGTTCAAACTTTTACGTCTAAATCTGAGGTCTACAGCAAGAAAAAAAAAATCCTCATCTTTGGCTAGACCAGCTCATGTTCTTCCACTCACCAGTCTGGTTTGTTTTACAGGCAGATTGAGGGTTAGTGCCTGATGGTCTCCTGATATGTATATATGTAAAAAAAAAAAATAAAAAAAAATTTAAGAGACCTCATGTGACAATTGTTATAAATATTTTTCTCATTAATCATTCCATTCACTGACTATCTGAAGATGTTTTGACTACAGACTCACTTGTTGCTTCTATCTTGCATGTGGGTTAAAGCTGCAACGTTACCCCTCACTGTACGCAGACTGGCAAGAACCTATAGTACACACCCACACCCACACACACACACAAATATATATACTTTATCGATTAATTGACATGTTGTAGGTTTGACACACACACACACACACACACACACACACACACACACACACACACACACACACACACACACACACACACACACACATACGTACACATTCATCTGCATTATAGAATGCACATATTGCCTTGCACAATTATTTGGAACCTTTGTGAAATTACAAATATATTTACACATTTACCAAATTTGCACCCAACTGACCTGCGCAAAAGGCGTTACAATCATGTCCTCCCCATGACTGCAAAAGAGAAGTCAACAGTCATGATCAGATTAATTTATTTAATTCATATTTAACAAGAAATCAATATTGACCAAATTTACTTTCTTAAAGCACTTGCCTAGTTTTATTGTAAAATATTGACAAGTGCACATGTAATAATTCACTCCGACTCTTAAACAACATTGCATTGCCATTGATGTCAAAAATCCCCTTTAACCAATTTCCCTCCAATCAACAATAACATAATTTCCTGATGGATACATCTATGTAGGATTGGGAGTGCCATATTAATAAACACATTTTTCATTAAAAGCATCAATAAATAAATAGATCACAACATGTGTCAGTAAATAAATATACAGTATGTTTGCATCTAAGTCCAATGGGAAATAATTGACATGTTATTTCTTAATGTATAAACAAATTTCATGATTTAGTATGGTAATTTATGTATGGTGTCAATAAATAAATATAAATAAATAAATAATGTAAATTATTTTTTTTCATTGCCATTGGATTTTGATGTATGTAGTAATATATCAATGCTCATCAGGGACAGCATTTATACTTTGCTCAAACACTCACACTTCTGGTCTCGTTGTTGTTTACAAAAGACTGCTGAGACTCTTGTGTTGATCTTACTTGTTGGATATACTTACCTAGATTTCTCCATCGCCTCTGTTCTCCATCGTTCTCTATTGTCTGTCTACTCCTTCCTTGATCCGCTGTGATCACTCCCTCTGTCTTGTCTCCCTGTGTGCTCGTCTCATCTGACTAAAAAGTAGTGTTACTCTCAAGATAAGTGCTGGTGTTGTTTTATCTATCATCAATATACTTACCTGCGTTACCTGTCATCCCAAAAAACATTTAAAAAAATGATTCCATGACAGAAGACCAGACCAAACACACTGAACTTTCATCACTCCTGCATTCCTTCTCATTAGCCTCACCCAGGACCCTCGAGGAATTATGAGGATGATATCCTCATAAGTTTCTTCAGAGCCAGCATTAACAAACCCCTCGGATCACTGCTGCCATCCAGTGATCCTTGAGGGATGCTCTGCCCACTTCTGGATCTGGCCCTTCAATCGGATGGATCCCCCTTCAACCGTGGAAGAAGTGGATGAGGACCCTAAGTTGCTCCAATCAAGTTTCTCCAGGGCTTCCACAGTCCATTGTAGTCATCTTAGAATCAACTTCCAGATTCCACTTAAGATTTCCCTCTAACCTTCCATCCTCCAGTCCGGGCACCACATTGACCGCAGTCCAGAAGAGGAGGTGAAGGAGGAGGAAGAAGTCTGTCTTTGAACACTCTGGAGAGCTCCCAAGTCTAGAGGCCCAGAGCTCCCAGGTCCAGTGGTCCCTGGTCCGGTGGTCCCAGAGCTCTCTGGTCAAGTGGCCCTGAGTCCAGTAGTCAGGGTGGTTCCAAGTCCAGTGTTTCCAAGTCAGGTCATCTAGGTGGTCCCAAGTCGGGTGGTAAGGTTGTCCCAAGTCAGGTATTCTGGTTGGTCTTAAGTCCACTCTCCGCTCCCTTGTCTCAGCCATGGAGGCCACTCCCCACTCCCTCATCCTCATCTTCATCATCCAAAAAAACTGTGTCCCTCTCCTTCATCATGGACATGGTAACCATAGTTCCTCATCCTCTGGTTTCATCTGCTCCACCCTAGTCCTCATCCATGCTGATTACCTAAAGGTAATCCATCTCTCCACCATGGTCCCCTGCTCGGCTGGCTTGCCTAAGGCTTCCCGCTCTGCAGGCACTCCCAAGTCTTCCTCATCCCAGAGTTTCCCTGCTCAGCCAGCATCCCTGTGGTCTCCCACTTAGCCGGTGGATCCCAGCGCTTCCTGCTCCGCCTTGGTCCCCTACTCCACCTTGGGCCTCGACTACACCAAGCTTTCCCTCACTATCCTCAGTCAGAAACGCACTCTGCTCAATCTCACCTGCATTCTAATTGCGCAAGCACCTAGTCACCATTTACCTGCTCATCAATGACAGCATTTATACTCTGCTCACATGTACACACACTCTTTGTTTGGTTTTGTCATTGTTTACCAAAGACTGTTCAGACACTTGTGTTGATCTTACCTGTTGGATATACTTACCTGGATTTCTCCATCATCTGTTCTCCATAGTCTGTCTGCTACTTCATTGTTCCACTGTTTACTCCCTCTGTCTTGTCTCCACGTGTGCTCCTCTCACCTGCCTAGAAAGTACTGTTAATCCCAAGTCAAGTGTTGTCCTCTTTCACATATCATCAATATACACACAGACAGACACACACACACGCACGCACGCACGCACGCACGCACGCACGCACGCACGCACGCACACACACACTTTATTGAGTGACATTTTTAATGAAAGGTTTATTTCTTAATTCTGCACTCCCAATCCCATCTTACATTTTTCTTTTTTAAGCATGTCTTGTTTTAATTATAAATCCATAGGTTGTGAATGGTATTTCACACTGACTTTATATTTACACTATTACAACATCTATCCCACACTTGCTTCTAGAGTTACTCTCAAGAGCTACATGCCAAAAGATGAAGTAATAATTAAGCAAGAAATCACTCTGAACAGAAAATGAGTTGAGCCAGTTCAATGACAGAGTACTATGACATATTTTGCTTTAGTATGTGATAAAAGCTCACAGCTCGCTGGCAGTCGAGGTGTTTCTGGACATCGTCTTGGGCGAGATGTCGAAATCCGAGTCCGAGCGGTAAAGGAAAGACTCTCGCCTCTGGCTGTTTGCTTGGAGGACCAGACCAGAACTTGGACTGGTGTCCAGTGGACTCCGTCCGATTGACAACCCATTTTCCACATCGAAACTGCAACAGACATACAGGTGAGAAGAAATTAGTTATCTGAGTAAAACATTTGGACAACTAAAAAGAAGAAACTGCCCAACATTTGATCAAAGGAATACTGAGAATTGCAACATAGATGCAATTATCTTTTGTTTCAGAATAGACACTGGTATTCTAGCAACTCAGTTAAAACAGCAAGCACAAGTTTATTTTTTGTTTATTTATGTTAAGTCTGTGATGAAGACAGAAGACACAAGTTTATGTTCTGAAGGAAACTGTTTCATTCATGATTTCTAGTGAATGAAGGCCTCTGGCCCACAAGCTCAAAAAGAGAAGTAACAGGCCTTGCTAGACTGTCTGTAGGACTGAATTCAAGGGCTTGAAGAGAAAGTGAGCCAGGGCTTCTGGTTTATTTATATCTGTGGTAAAGGTTCAGTGGCTGAGGGCATAGTTCGAATCACATAGTCCCAAAGGGACAGAGATATCAGTTTTGGGGGGTCAGATAATTTTTCTGATATTGTGAAAAAATATAATTACAGTTACAATACAAGTCAACTCCTATTTTCACTGTAGGAACATTTTAATGTAAAGCGATTTCAGACACCCCTATTGTGGACCGTACCATTTTTAACCACCGTGGCTAGAAGCAACGGAGATAGAGAACGACTTCAACTTCTCAAGCAAGTGTCAACGTTGAATGACAAAACGCTAGTTTCATAAAGTATCATTTTTTTCAACATTCCTTATTTGTATATTCAAAAATATTTAAAATAATCTAATTTAATACAGTTATAATTTTTCAATGCAAATTATTTAATTTTATTGGTACAGCCTAGTGTCTAATTATTTTAATTGAATATATTTATCAAATTTAATAATTTGAAATGAAAGATGGAGCATACATTTAATAAAATTAGGGGAAACTGCCCTTTATAACGGTACAAAAAGTGTTTTCAAACAGTGATGTAATGAAACATTGACAATGTAAGCTTGAAGGGAGTAAAGCCTCTGTTTAGGCTATTAAGGAAATGTAATTTTGCCAAAAGAAGAAATTTTATTTTAAATAAATGTTCATTTTAAATCAGCCTACTTCAGTGTGATATGTTACCATATTATCATGCTTAATACTAAGAGTGTGATGATCAGATGCAGATATCTAAATCAAAGAATATGGGCGGTTTGCGGGTGGATTATTTATTTTTAATAGTGGATTCGGGTGACTCAAAGTGCACCAGATTAATGAATTTATCTTTAAAATGTACAAAATTTTCTTCCCCCCCGACAGCGATACCAAGCTACACCAACTAAAAAATGTGGGAAACAAATGAAGCAATATGATGATTTACAAAAAAATACACATTTAATTATCTTATTATTAAAATACATTATTATGATTTTACCACCTCCGCCTCGGTTTGAGCCAGGAAAACCCTGAAATAGGCAATAGGCTTCTTGTAAAGATATTACTTTTACTAGTAATTAGAATGGTATTTCAGTGCACTTAACTTCTAACTTTTGAGAGTTGATCAAAACAGTTCTCTTTTGGATATATAATAACAATGAGATATTCTGTAGCCTACTGATTATCAGTTTGTCGCATGTTTAGACCTTGTATGTGTGTTGCACAACACATGTTGCACTTGGCGATCACAGTGGGGATTGATATGGTAGTGGACCATGATGGTCATAGAAGAAGTGAAGGAGCAGTACCCCCCACTTATGGTGGGGTAATTCGCACTCTGGCTGAGGATCTATTTTTAGTTTCTAAGGTAAAATATTGCCTTATCAAAACCCTAGAAGACAAGTCCCATCACCTTTAATTTTATAGCGCTTTATACAATACAGATTGTTTCAAAGAAGCTTTGCAGTGATCAACAAGAAAATAATGATACAATGATACAAACAGTTTAAAGTTTTTTACGATCGCTATGACAATTTTTTTTAATACTTTTAACAATTTCTTAACAAAGTTAGCACAACATCCGTCTGTGTAGGATATACAATTAAGACATTTATTGCTGCTTTGACACAAAATGCATTCAGTTAACACACATTTAAAATGCTTGAGCTTTTTTTACGCACAAGCTCAACCAAGACCAAAACAATATATTTTTACTGCCAAATTTACAAATGCTTTCACACTGTATGTCAGAACAGATAACATCATGTTCTAAACTTATAGGTTAAAGTCAAACTGAACAGCTGTTGATATTGTGAACTGAAACACAAAAATATCCCCTGTATTTATTCCATTGCTACTGAGAAACAGCTGATTGAAGTTATGCAAATATGGGACAATGTGGCATTCCACCATTCCAGTCACAGCCTGCTTTGAAGCCCATCACTCCCCTTTCCTCAACCCCATTGAGGAGTTTTATCAGCCTGGAGATGGAAGGTTTTAGACCATTTTCCACAGGACCAAATGTCCCTCCTGGATGCAATAGATGCTGCATGCCAAGACATCACAGCTGAACACTGCCAGGGGTGGATAAGGCATGCCAAAAGATTCTTCCCAAGATGCCTTGCCAGAGTAGATATCAGGTGTGATGTGGATGAGAACATGTGGCCATGGCCAAATGCAAATTATGTTTGTATATTTGGTATTTTCACATACAGTAATACTGTAAATGGCAGCTATTTTGCATATTTTTGTTATCTTGCAGAAATGTCCTGTTACAAATAAAGCCGTTACTGCAGCAATTCTGTCTCTGTCTTCTTCTTTTTTCATAAACCCTACATTCTATAAAGCTACTCTAAGAAGGGTCATTCATTTTTTGTATTGAATTTCTGCTGCAAATAAATAAATAAATAAATAATGCACGCATTTACTAAACCCAAACAAAACATGTAAAGAGACTTCAAAAGAAACTGCAGTCCAAAACACAATCTATAATCAAAACAATATACTGTCTATTGTATAATGGCAGACCTGACACATATAAAATAATGCAGTTTCTGTAATTCCATCTTATATTAGTGTTTTTATGACAATGTGCTGATTGACTAAATGTTCCTGTTGGAAGAGAACATGTGTTAGTGTTTTGGTAGACAGTGTATTGTGTTGAAAATTTGTGTTGGAGTTTAGTTTACAGTGTGTGATTTTTAGCATGAAATTATACGTTTTGCCAATTATGTGTTGTAGATGTGTTGGTGCGTTAAGAGTTTAAGAAAATTGTTAAAGGTATTGAAAACATTGTCATAGCGATCGTAAAAAAAAAACTGTAATTCGGCTGTAAAGCAGCTTTAAAAAGAAAAAAAAGTGTCATTGTTCAGCTGAAGTCAGTTCAGTTTTGATTCAGTTCCGTTGTGAAGATCATCAATTATTAAATTGGCTATCGACCATACACAAGTTGACTTACGCCAAAAGAGTAACACTTGACGATGTATGACGTCGGATGTAGGATTAGCGTAAGCTTTGACGACTCTCGCGGTTCAAACAAACAGGGCTGGGCAACTGCGTTCGTCATTACGTTGTGCGTCAAGTTCAAGTGTTACTCTTTCGCCATAAATGGATGCGTACGGCCGTCTGCCGGAAAATAGTAATTTTAGTCGATAAAATATGGATATTTTTCTTGCACAAACACTTACGCTTCACTTCAGAAGGCCTTTATAAACCACCGGAGACGTGTGGAGCACTTTAATCAGGGATGGATGCACTTTGATGGACTTCCAAAGATATACACCGATTCACTCCCATTATAAAGCTGGGAAGAGCCAGGACATTTTTTTATATAAGTCCGATTGTATTCGTCTGAAAGAAAAATGTCATATACTCCTATGGCTTCAGGGTGAGAAAATCATTGGCTAATTTTCATTTTTGGGTGAACTATCCCTTTAAGTGACCCCAACAAAGCAAGCCGGAGGTAACAGTGGCAAAGAACCCAAACTCCATCAGGTGACAGAATGAAGAGAAAAAAAAGAAAAAAAAAAAACTTGGGAAAAAACAGGCTCAGTTGGGGGACCAGTCCTCATTTGGCCAAATGAAGCAACATGATGTGGTTTTATTGCAGGTTGCACAAGTCAGAAGTTAATCTGTGTAAATAATCAGATGCTTCTTCTGTTCTTGAAACAATCTACATTGTTAAAAGCGCTATATAAATGAAGATGACTTGACTTGACTTGACTTGTTCTTTGCAATGTAAAGATGGCTTTTGTTGATGTTGCTAAAATTTGATTGGTAACGGTCTATAGTATTCTGACCAAGTATTTTGGTTAAACTTCAGAATTTGACATAAAACATAAGACATATATGTTAAAAAAAGGTATTTATAAAAATTGCCTTTACAACTGTAAAAAAATGCCCCTGGAAATCAGTTTCAGGGGACGAATATGTCTCTTAACGGAAAAGTTCATTTCTGACCCTGCTCACAATCATTCAGAATATCTTTGCAACCTTTGAGTCCTTAATGATAAATGCAGGTAAAAATAATAATAATAATAATCATATATTTAGAAATATTTTAGACCTGTTGGGATGGTTTTCGTGGGAAATTGCGTACATGCGTCACTTGCCTGTGTGTGTCTCGTCATATTCGTAGATAGAGAAAAGTTGCTCCAGCTACTTTGACGCATGTATGACGTGAGAGTGGCAGAGGTTAGATGTCACAATGAGTGAGAAAGGTTGACATGGAGCAGCTAAATCTCAGGGGGAAAAAAACAAAACACAGAACAGAGGAGAGTCTGCTGGCAAAAAGAGAACGCAACAGAGCTCGTAATAAAACTAGACTGGCTTTTTGGAGATTGTGAGAATAGCGTTTTTGTTGCGAGATTGCGTTTTTGATATTCAACAGGTGAGTAAGGTATTTTATTTAACTTATAGATTTCCATATTATATATCTAACAGAGTTCATTGGAAAGCATTATCTATTGTGAAGGGTCATTTCATGGGCTGTTGTAGCGCTTCTGGAATGTATTTTCAAGGAAGTACTGTAATGGGTGTAGCTACAGTAACGTACAGTATTAAATATTGTGTACAAACATCTATTAAAAATCATAAACTGGTTATATGTCTTAAGCGTAGTAGTGAAGGTTTTATGAGCACTCATGCAGAGTCAAAGCACAACCAAAACAATGTTCTTCCATACAATACGTGCAGTTTTATTTTTTAACCGCCAGAGGGCCAAAAGTTACATAGTGTACAGGGGCGGCTGGCCAATAGAGGGCGCTAGGGTCTTTACAGAATTGCACATTACCTTTACATTTGAGTAAGGAAGATTTCAAGATTATTCTAGGGAGAACATCAGTTTTATCTTTTCAAGCTAACCTTCCTCCTGGGCCCGTATTCATAAAGAATCTTAATGCAAAGAGTAGCTCCTAGTGACAAAATTCTAAGAAAATTCTTAGAAATGTGGGCGTTTACTCTTAAAATTAAAGAAAAAATCCTAGTAAAGAAAAAAGTAATTCAGAAAGCATCTTAACCCTTAAAAGAGGTCTTAAGGTCAAAATTGTTAGGAGCACGGACGAGGACTTTTAAGAGGCTTAAGAGTTTCTTTAGCAGCGGAGAAAATGGCAGAAAGACGAAGAGGGAGAAGAAATCTGTTGCAGACAATGGATGACAGTGAGTTAATAAGACGCTATAGATTAGATTGTGCAGGGATCATGTTTGAGACTGATCTTATTAGAGACGCGCTAACATCTCCGACACAGCGCAGAAATGCCATAGCGCCAGAAATAAAAGTAATCACTACATTACGATATTTGGCAACTGGGAAAATTCCATGTTTGATACATTAAAACCAGCATTCAAACCACCACTTTAAATAGACATGCCAGCAATCAGTGTAATTGGAAAGAGTGGAACATTTTTTTATCATTCTAAGCCAATCAAATACCTTATAGGAAATAAACAGCATGGTAAATAAAACAAAAGGATTAATATACACATATATAATATGTGTGTGTGTGTGTGTGTGTGTGTGTGTGTGTGTGTGTGTGTGTGTGTGTGTGTGTGTGTGTGTGTGTGTGTGTGTGTGTGTGTGTGTGTGTGTGTGTGTGTGTGTGTGTGTGTGTGTGAACGATCAAATAGGAAAAATTATGCATGTAATTTCAAAGTGAAGGCTTAGAATAGACCCTATATTTAAAATCACTTTTTTTTTTTCCTTCTTGGACAACCAGCCAATCACAGTCTTCAAAAGATTGTGTCATACATAGCAACGGGGTCAACCCCGCCTCCTTACTAAGATGAAAGTTTTTGTCTTTTCCTTACTCAGAGTTGCTCTCAGATCGGTCCTGAATCGCTTTTAAGCTAAGACTCCTACGTAAAAGTTTTTAAGCTAAATTAAGAGTTTTCTTAGAGGATTCTTAGAATCTTTATGAATACGGGCCCTGATGTTTTGGATCGACTCTAAGCAGCTGGCCTACACAAAGGCATTTATGAGAACCCCAGAATGGTGGTTTGGCACTGAGACACAGATGTGATCATTAAAGATCACTGTCCCTGAAACAACAGAGAGCTTCTCTGAAAATAAAGGCCAAACATGACCCCATTCTTTCTTTTATGTAGAGTGAAAAACAGGTTGTATACATTTGTCCTGGTGGGTTCTGTAGCCTGACCTTGGCACTTTAGAGACGGGGGCCCAGATGAAAAACATGTGCCACAGGAAAAAAAAAAAATTATAATAAAGTGTTATAAAGTGTTGGTTTGGGTGGTACCTGCACAGATGACACTTAAGAAAATTAAAAAAAAGAACTACATTCTCTATAAACAGAATTTTTTTATATATTATATATTAATATATATATATATATATTTATAAAAAGAAATTAATAAAACGGCTAAAAAGGGTGGACAAACCCTTTTTAAATAATTAATTCAAAATATGTAATGGGAATGATAAAGGAAATAAAACAGAGTATAAATCTAGTTTTAAAAAAGGTGATTTCCGCTGTTTGTCACCTAAATGAATCATTCTCATGTATAATAATAATGATTTTAAGTGGTGATGCAAATTCTGAATCAGAATTCAGAATTGATTCAGTGAAATTTGAGTAGATTTTGGATTTCTTTTTCTTCTTCTTGTTTTTACTTATACTTTAGCACCATTGCTAAATGTTAAAGTTAAATCATCTCACATGAAATAATTTAAGTCTTAATTTTATCGGCAGCAAAATCATTGCAAATTTTGTGAACATTCTATAATGTATAATAAGATGCAGCCATAATGAATTAAATCAGCTTTTTTACGCTTTTACATTAAAATCATTACAGTAATGATACATTAATTAGTAATTGTGCAGATTTGTCCAGTAAACTGTAAACAAATAAATTCAAGGTGTCTGGACATAATCTAGTATTAATTATTGTACAAATACAAACATCTATTAAAGATCTTATCAAAATGTTTGTTTATATTTTATCTAGTAAGCATATGATTCACATACATTCTAAATTATCAATATCTCAACAAAATCTGCTGTTTTAAACACATACTGTAAGTGAGAAAATGCTCTAAAATGACATTTCCCAGACTAAAACACACAGATATCAAATATATGTCTTGTGAACATGCATATGGTATCAGAGAAACCAGAGAACCAGTGTTATGACAACAGGTATTATATGGATTTGGGGGGGAAACTATGTATAATAGTGCAAAAAAATCTGACCACAATATATGACATGTCAGTACAGTTACAGCCTATAGAATATGTTTTTTTTTTTTTTTTTTTTGAATTCAGTACGGTGTAGCAAACTCCATATATTTCAACAGAGAAGAAAAAGAGCAAAGTACAAATTACGAGTTCTGAAGAGCTGGTCTGACAATACGGCTCAGTTTATATAATGTGGCAAATGTCAACAGTGAACTTACCACAGTACGTGCTTTTCAGCAGATCTTGGTCTTGTCTGCAAGCAGATTGCCATTCTAACTCAAGACTTTTAGTAAGGAACCTTGGAGACAAATCCAATGCCAATCTAACCATATAACATATTTCTTACCAAATAAAGAGATAGATTTCTTACATTTGATTTACTAATTTGATTTGATATTTATTTTAAATACCTCGAATTACTTGAATCCAGAGATCAAACTCTGTAAACCTTTAATCTAAATACAGTGTTTTACCATAAATACATCCATCCAGTCCTCTCATTTTCTCTTGTATTCTGACCGCACACACACACGTAACTTCTCTTTGCCAACACACAAGTCGCAACACGCCAGCAGAGCTGACAGATTTGTAGAATGCCACAATAACGCACGTCAGACAGCTTCAGGATCAGACACGCTTTAGAGAGAAAAAAAGAAAAGAAATTGTACTTTGTACAAAGAAAATAAAGGCGATTTTTTTTTCATTGTAAATACTTTTGTTTCAATTAAAGACACCTTTTCCACAAAATTACCCCAAATAGCCCAAATTATAAAAAAAGATAAATTCATGAAATGTAATACAATAATGAAAATCATTGTCACTTTTATTATTTAAAAGTTATATATATAACATATGATTCATATCTTCGTAAATGCAAAATGATGTATTATTTAGTTTATTCTTATTTGTTTTGGTTTGAAATTGAAGGCAGATTCACAAGTCATAAATTATGAGTATTGTCTATGGAAAAGAGCCACATTAGAGAGAATGATTACTGTCACAAGTGGAATGTTAGCACACGTTGTTTACTCAAGGTATAAAACAAACTGCTTGTACAAATATTTTACGTGGAAGTGAAATTAAGCAATATGTAGCGTCGATTCTCAGTTATCCAGATCGTCATACATTTTTCCAGGGAATTACATGTTTCACAATTCAACACTCATAGCGGATGTAATTAGTTGGTAATCTTAACGCAAGCAAGAAACAAATTTTATTACATTCAGGTTTGTGCACAAATTTAATTCCAATTCAGTTACTGGGAACACTTCCCATAAATCCTGATGTACTCGTTACATCATAAGAAGAATGGCATCTACGCTAATTTTAGTGTCTTTGTTTATCCCGAGGTTTTCCCGCAGCCTGCCGGATCCAGGCCGTATCCAGATCTGATGAAGGACCTTCGCCTGGACCCGATGACAACGCAGTGCTGAAGTGCCAACTAGTCTCTCCCTATGGAGGATCCCTTTTCCACTCTACAGATAAAGCGTCGTCGGGAAACTCAATTCGCGTATCTTCCCCCGAATTGATAAAATAAAATAAAATTCTGTATCAAAAATTATAAGGAAACGCCAGTACTTTGTTTAGGCTTGGTTTGTAGGGAATTCCAAACCTGCGCACATATATGCAAACGCACATAACTATAGAACCAATTCTTAATGCGCATGTGACCGCCATCAGCGTTTCTCACAGGTTCACGTTTAAAGTCTGTGTAGAGAGAATGGTGTCGTCTTAGCGGCCCCTAATTTAATAACAAATGATCGTTGCGACGGAAGCGAATCAATCAAAACTAACTTTAGCTGGAAAATAACTATATTAAAGAACCGCTATAAAGCCAAAACAATCTCTGTTACCTTAAATTGTACGTTTATCTCTGTAAAGCTGCTTTGAAACAATCTACATTGTTAAAAGCGCTATATAAATGAAGATGACTTGACTTGAAATGTAGTAACTTAGAATGAACTAAACTGCACCAGTTGTGACACTCTTAAAGTCATCATTGTTCATGTATGACCCTGGTGGCTCTGAACAGGCAAACATGGAGACAGATTTGACCAATCCGTCCAGGTGCTCATGTTATGAGCGGGGATCTGGAATGGTGGGATCAATAAGCTCTTGGTGTGAAGAGCACGATGAGAGGTCTGCAGTAATAAAGGACAGTTATTCTCCCACAATGCACTAGTGCCCTTGTTCACCTGCACACCAGCTGTATTCCAGAGCTCTGACTCTAGTCTCTCTGCTGGGTCCGATTAGGAATCGGTCTTAATTTGGAACATTGCTTCGATCGTGACACGACAGGACACATCAGTTACTGAGCAGAGGCAATTAAAGTGCACAGTGGCCAGTCATATAAAGACTCAATGCATGATGGGCAAGAACAGCTTTGCAGAGAGGGATGGACCCTGATTAGAGGTGTAGATGTGGCTTAAATCTAAATGTTTCAATAAATGAGTAATTCAAGCATGGCTGATGCCACTTCCTGCTCAAATTAGGTAATCATCCCCCACCCCCCTCCCAAAAAAAAAACAAAAAAAAAAACCTCCAGTCAGTTGGCCTGTTTATCTTACTTGACTGTTTATCTTATCATGTTTTTATTGCTGCTCTCCCTGATCTTATCCAGGCTGCATGGATGCGCAGGGAGTTCTTGCCCAATCCAATTGCCACAATTCACTGCCAATCCAAACTGTATGCTAACTGTTGATCTACTCTTTTTAGAGTAATAGATAAATGCTGGGTTATGTAGCTAAACATGAATATCACAAGTTTTTTTTTTTTTTTTTTCAAATTTGGACAATATTCAGAATATAAATATCTTCTCTTTTTCTTCTTTTTTTTTTTTTCTCGCATGCATTTGCTATTAAAAAATGTAAAAATATATATTTTTGGCCCATATGAAAAAAGATATGATCTGGATAGAACATCTATTGTTACAAGGCACGCACAAATCTATTGTTCCGTCGCTGTCTGGTGAAAAACCTTCAATCTCCATAATTATATATTTTTTTTCTTCACAATTCATTACTGTTGGTCAACCTTTACGTCTATCTGTGGGTTTTGCAAATATTTAACCAATGAACCACTGGATCATCAAACTGTCAATAAAATCTCATAACTCCACCTCGCCTCAATTGGGAAAGAAGTGCCACACACATTTCGGACCTTCTCTGTAAAATAGCCAGTCGTATCACTTCATATTTTATAACATGAGATTTTGGTCAAATGACAGAAAAAAACTGAGTCCTCACATAGCCAGGACTTCATTTGAGGGGGAATGCGGAGGGATGAAAAATGTTGCTCCCTTGTTATAAAAAATTACAAAAAACTACAGGTGAACTATCTCTTTAAATTACCATTGAAACAAGACTTTATATTGTAGATTCAGAAATATTCCATGTGCACACACTAAATACACACTCACTTCTTTCCAGGTCAATAACAGAGGCAGATCACGGCAGACTGTGTTGCTGTGCACAGCCCTAAATGATGTGAAATTTGCTCTGAGATAAAAGACAGGGTGGTTGATGTGTTTTAGATAGACCTGACCCTATACAAAACTGCATCATATTATATTTACAGTATATCTGCATTACAGCTTCAGCACAGGCTATGGCTGCTGTTATTGAAACCCTGAGCTCATCTTTTAGTTTCTCTCTTCTTATTTCTAGTTTTCAGGGAAAAGCAGTAGGCAGTGACAATGTGGCCCTTCATACCTGGCCCTGGGACATCATAAATCATGTATATCATGGTACTAAATGATTCTCATATTAATTCTTTCCCCACCAGCGTTTTTTAAAAGTAGTTGTTGTCTCCCAAAAGAAAGAACCAATTCTGAACAGTTTGAAATGAGTCTTCACTAATTCCAGTCTTACTTCCAGCACAAACCTGCGTAGGTTTGGAACAAATTTGCGTAATGGCGGCCTATGGTTTTCATTGGCTACCATGAACGTCTACTTTGACCTGCCATCAAACACTGAAGCTGTAGCTGAGGTCTGGAAGAGTTTGGTTCATGCTGATAACATGTTGAGAACCTGCTGTTTTTCTGCACTGCGAAATCAAATCCATTTTGGATGCACTTCCAAAGGATGAGGACTCGGGCTCGAATTGATATGGTAAAACTGACACCATCATTACTGTTTAATTACTGATAAGCACTGTTCTGAGGATGCCTCCGGATCAGAAATTCCAACGCATTCTCATCCTAGGGCGTCATATACTGACGCTTTTGACATTTCGTCTACTTCGAACGCACATGGCACCCTTTAGCGTCAATATGACACGCACAGAGCTTTGTTCGGTTATGGGTAGGTTTAGGTCTGGGGTAGGGTTAGGGTTAGACCGCTAGGAGGCACTTCTTGCCTATATCTATCTGCGTCTCATATTGACGCTAAAGGGTGCCATGTGCGTTCGATGTAGACGAAATGTCAAAAGCGTCAGTATATGACGCCTTGAGGTGAGAACGGGCTGGAAATTCAGATATGGTAATAGACGTGTTGTTTCTGACACACTCTGTAAGCGGTAGACCAATCACAACAGACTGTGCCATCTGACCAATCAGAGAAGAGTAGACTCTCAGAAAGGACCGGTTTAGAGAGACAGAATCCTTTTTCATACCGTTTTAGAAACTGTGAGAAAAGAGGTGATGCTGCAATGTATATTATGAGAAAATGAAAGTGTTTTTTTGACCTTGGATGCATTTATTTTTATACGTGTTATGATTTGATTTTGGTGTGAAATATGACCTGGACATGTTTTTGTGAAATCACTTCATCACTGTCATGAGAGCACTCTCAAGGGGACTGCTAATGACGAAAACAAACTTCCTGAATGAACATCAGTGAAAGTTCATTTCTGTAATGTTTTCAGCATGTGTGGCTCAAGAATATACCATCTAGTTCTTATTTGAGTCACACAAATCGCTACACAGAAACTGACACCTACAAAACAACAGTCCAAAGGCAAACAATACTTATTTCCAAAACAATATTAAAGCAATTCTTACCTAAATTTGCGGCAAATTCATATACGATTTGTATGATCTCATTCGTATCTTTTAGTACAATCTGTTTATGCCCAACTGATGTTTAGGGTTAAGGGTGGACCTTCTTGCTTACTTTTTCACGAATCATATCGTACAAATCCATACAAAATCTTGTCAAATAGTTATGTTTTCTAATTATTTAGTGTTGGATGTTTCTTACGATAATTTTCAGTAGACAGTTTTTTTTTTTTATTGTTCTGTATGTATTTCTGAATTAAATGCATGAAGTCGTGTCTATTTAATTACAATTTACAGGTTTCCATGAAGCACAACTAAAAAATAAGTCTTTCACTGGACTCAATTCATCTGAAGAAAGTTATCACAGTAGCCTACATATCTTTGAAATGTTTTTATATATAAAATAAAAAAATCTGTTTCAGTTAACTTCAAGCTAGAAACTGCACAGTAAACATAACTTTTACTATATGTCATGATGATATTGGCAACAAGTAAGAAAAAAGAGATTGGTCACTTTGCATAACAAATTGTCACTTTTCAGCATATTGGAAATTACCAAAATTAAAGCTGCAGTCGGAAAGATTTTTTTGATCATATTCACTGAAACTGACACTATGCTCCGACAGAACAACATAAATCAGCCGGTTTTAAAAATTGCGCTTCTACCTCCACAAAGAGCGTGTTATTTGTTTTGCAAAAATCCACCGCTCCCGGTTCTTCTGGTCCAATCAGTGCAGGGCTGTGTGAGATCTGACTGTCAATCACAGTTTGTGCACACGCCACAGATCCCCCCTCCCCTGCGCACGTTACAATATCACATGCACACGCCTGAAGTTCGCAGGTGTGTTGGATTGTACGAAGCGTGATGGCGGAGAGAAAATCTACTAACAAGCTTCCAATTCCTTGGTTATTGCTATCTATGGGTGGATTAGCCAGGGCAGCCTACCTCCGAGTCCATGGTGTTGATCGATGCTGAAGAGACGGACGCGTTCACAGAAAATCTGGTGCACACGCACTGACGAGCACGAACTCGATGGGAGGGTGCTCGCTGGTAGTGGGGGAGGGGCATGAGAGTTGTAAACATTCAAAATTTTGGCTAAGTCCACTCAATCTGCCAGACTTGCCGACTGCAGCTTTAAGCGTAGCGTCAGTTCTGGCAGGTCGCGTTAGTCAAGCTCGCGTCAGCTGACTCTCAGCTGATCCACGTCTACCTATAGGAATACGACGCCTATCACTGTAAATATAAGCTCCTTCAGTATTATCATCAGCTATCGCGTTCTCAGGAGATAATTACCCTCCTCCCTCCCCAGCTCCTCCTCTCGCCAGTCAGTATTTGGCCTTCTGATTCCCCTTGAATCAGAATAAATTCTCGAATTATGTTGTACTTAAAATCTTGAATTAATGATATCTGCAATATATTCATGTTGGTTCTGTTCTGTTTACCCTAAGGGGAGTTCTTGTGCTCTCCCTGCTCTTATCCATGCTAGGATGCATGGACGCACAGAGAGTTCTTGCCCAGAACAGAACCATACCGCCAATCCAAACTGCTAATGGTCAATCATATTTGACGATAGTGGTCCTGACAGAAATGCCAATATAAATAAACTGTTCTAAATCAGACATTTCTACTTCACCTGTCTGACCTTCAAAAACAATAATTGGTTTCAAACAGGTTTTCCCAAACACTCCTACCACCACTTCAACCCCTGCCCCTATCTTCTATTGGTCAGGCAAACAAGTAGGCCCACCCCAAACATATGCTATTGGTTGAGCCATAAGTTGACAAGACGGACCGCTCAAACAAATATTTTGATAGCAGCACAGAGCCTCAGTAGCCGCTTTTCCACCGAAATTACCCGGAACAATTTGTCCCAGGAACTTTTTTCCCAGGAACCTTTTTTGCCCCAGACCGGTTGCTTTCTGCGTTTACACCGCGGTCTAAAGTAACGGGAAGGTAAACTGCGCGCAACTGCTCCTCCCAGTCTGCGACGGACAGTAATCAGTTTTGAGCGCCACATTTATAAGTTTGGAGGAGATTCAAACTGTGTTGCAGTTATTGGTTTACTAACGTGGTAATTAACATAACAAAATAGACGAGCACTGATACTAAAGCGTGTTCAGAAAGCTTGTATGCGTATAAAATTAAGACAAGGTACGTTGTGAGATGACTGGGAATAACGCGCAAAAATTTCCTTTTGCGTAAATACTCTTTAAAAAAAGCCTGAACCCCGTCTATCAATCATAAATAGTGACAGTCTTGTAAATAGTTGTTTGTTACACCTCAATGCGCTATTTCAATCCTGTTATAGTAAATTTGTAACATGGTTTGCCTTGAAATAGATGACAAATGTGTAAACATAATGACTTAATATTAAAAGCTGTGGCATAAAAGAGACGAGCACTGATAAAGCGTGTTCAGAGCTCGTAATGCTAACGTTAAATATAAAATTGTATGTTATCAGCTATTGCGGACATTGGCCGTGAGATGGCTGTGACGAACGCGCAGAAAGTTTCCTCTTCCACAAATACCCAAATAATAAAGCCTGAAACTCGTCGCCAGTCCCCCAGTTTTTTTTATTAAATTCCATATTTGCAGACAGACAACTTTACTGCATGAAGCCACTTTTTAAAAGGGAGGTTAAAAATAAAGAAAATGCTGCGTGGAGTCATCCAACCAAAATGCGGCGTGAACACAACCAATCAGCTTGTGCAGCGCACAAGTCCCACCCCTGAAAGTTCCTGAACTTTGAAAAAGTACTACCTCGTGAGCAGGGACTATCGGAGGGGGAAATATTTACCCGGAACTTCATTTAGACCCTGGTTCCTGCGGTGTAAACACATCGAGTACCAGCCCAAAGTTCCTAGTTCCTGGGGAAAGTTCCTGCGGTGGAAACGCGGCTAGTGTCTCCCTTTTTGTGGAAATCAAACTGCTTAACTGGCTTAAAGTCCTGTTAAACTGGGGGAAAAGTACTTTAACATCGGAGAGAACATTACTTTTTAGAAGAGCCAAAGCTATTTTGCATGCATAACTGATTCTAGACACAACAGAAGCAAAAGAATATGAAATTCAATTACCGCCTGCGTTTCTGCACAATGTCAATCGGACAGTTGACAGCACACGGAGAGCCGCAAAGACTGACGTTTCGAACTTTAAAAGTGCGGTCAGTGGGTGGAAGAAAGACACAGCCAGTTGGCAAACTCATATTTCCCTCCGTGTCTCTCGCTGGTTCTTTTTGCTGTTTCCCTCCAGAAATCAGCTCTTCCTTTTATGTAGTCTGAAACACATGCTTCCCACCGCTGAGTTACTGTCGATTGATGAACACATGGAGCCACGCTGACATGACAGAGTTCGCCCAGACATCTTGTATTAGCCTAGTTATCATCCTTCAGTTTAAAATCACATTGACTCCTTGTAATCCTCATAAAAAATATTTGTATAGTCTTGAATTCTGCTGTTAAATACAAGGATAATACACAAACAAACAAACTTCCAGTGTCACCAAGCACCAAAGTAAACTCTCTCTCTCTCTCTCTCTCTCTCTCTCCCTGCAGCTCAGACAGCTGAACTCTGATACACATGAGTTTACACCAGCATGCTGGCCTCATATGGGGGTGTGTGTGTGCATTTGTGTTTATGTGTGTTTGTGGGACTGGCAGCTGAACAGTGAGTCACAGCCTATGGAGAGGGTGGAACCACCAGATGACTGTCTCAACATTAACCCTTTACTGGAGACTCCCCTTAAAGCGAGCAATAACGCAAGTGCATTTATAGTATGTCCCTGTACAATTATCTCATTCTTAAAAGGTATGAATGTCACTACATTAAAATATCAAACCAAGTGCCATGTTTTAAACAAAACATTATTTGTGATAAAGAAGTACACTTTACCATACTTTTAAAAAGAATACTTATTATTGAAAATATGCTTAAGTGCGATATATTGTAGTTATAGATACAAATTATATTAAATGCAATTAGCTGTACTTTAGAGTCCTTTTTTGACCCACTTAAGTAGGACTTAAGTACATGCTTATATCATTTAATAATTATTTCTATTCACTTTGAAATGTGTTTTTTGTACTGTCAAATGTACTGCATGGTAAATTAAAATAATCAGGATTGTTTTTTTTCTTAGATGTCTATTAGGTTTTTAATTTGAAATGACAAAATGAAGACAAATTTGATTGATTGTTAGGGTTAGGGGAACACGAGCATAACTAAGAATATTCTGGGTTAAGTACAAGCTTTTATCCGCTTTTTCTGAAAGCATTGCTCTCCCTTTTGTGCTCGTTTATTTTTAATAAAAAGTGAGAAAATAATCAAAAAGTGGAAATAAAGTGCAAATAAAGTATATAATGGGTAGGTTTAGAGGTAGATGTATGGGATGGCATTAGGGACAGGGACAAGTAATGTCCCAAAAAGGCAGCATCCATTATGACTTTAATAAATATATTATTATTGCATACTGTTTTTTAAGTAAGGGAAAATCCACGGCTAGCTGTGCATTCAACGATATTAATGCATGACGTGGAGGCAAAAAACAAACAAACATTCAAATCATTTAATGCACAGTTAGCCATAGATTGCTTACACCATGGTCATTTGCCAGCACTGACAAATTAAAGCTGTTGTTGATGTTTGCATTGCAATATTTGACTGGAAGGGTCTCTATACTAGCAACGAATCTGTGAGTTTAATTACTTCAAAAACAGCAATATTACCCCCTTTTTGCTGTAAAATATAATGAAGCAATTTAGTAGCAAAGCTATTTTATTAATAAAAGTCATGGGGCGGTGTTGATACTGTAAGTTTCTGTGTTCCTGAATGTTTCTGTATGTGCGCAGCGCAATCTCAGATCTCTGTGTGAAACTGATGTGTGTGTGTGTGATTGCTTCAGTGAAAATTGTACATAGAACAGTGGTCAAAAACTGACTGGAACTGCCTGTGCATCAAGTGGTTTCAATGCACACCTTCTAATTTAAGAAGGTGACCAATCTAAATGAAGTATTCAGACAGAACATGTATGGAATAATATTCTACAAAACACTGAGGTACAATTAGCATCTACCACTATTTGCACTAAGAATAAACAGCTTCTAACAATTATTTACACTTAAAATCTATCTATCTTAAAATATAGCACTATTTACTAGGTGTTTAACAGTACATGTATTCATCCCGAACTGTCATGGTTCAGTGCATGCAGTCAGACAACAAATACCGTCAGTAACATGAGATCCAAACTCCAATCAAGCGGCAGCACGCTGTAATGCAATGCTGTTTGCTAACCATCACAACAGGAAAAAGAGCAGAAGAAGAACAGTGCACGTACAAATGACTTGAGCGCTTGAAAACAAGCTGCGTTGAATGCGTCTTTCTGCGCTCACGGACAAAGGAGTATACTTTGAAATGCTCGCACACTCGACAGTGTAACACTCCTAATGCACAAGTTTTTTTTTTCATTATTTTATTTGTTTTGTACTTTATAACACGAAATGCTTTTAAGTTTTGTAGCTGATTGTGACCAAATACCTTTTGTTTTTTTATCAGCCCTGCAAAAATGTGACCTATGCAAGAGTGCATTCTGTTTACTTTCTGTTTTGCTAAAGGAGGCTATACTGTACCTACCTCAGGGGGACTAAATGTCGCTAGTTGGAACAAACTGTAATTTGCACTACTGTCTTTTCAATATAAAATAAAATAAACCTAGCATTGTGGATTTATTGCTTTTTGCTTTAGTTTGTGGTCCCATTCATTGTTTACCATGCCTCAGTAACCTACCATGTTTTTACCATGCTTCAGAGAAAAACACTATTTTGTCAAGTGGCTAACATAACATAATCAGATGAAGCTTTATTTTTAGTAACAGTAATGCAGCATTTTGCATTACTTTGCAGTTTTAAAATTAATTGCATGCCATTTAGCAACACAAGCTATACAGCATTTATTAATATGATGTTCTAAAATCAAAGTAGCTTTTTGCAGTGTGCAACAAGTGTATTATAGCAGCTGCTGAGCGAACGCAAGTTATAACATAATTTTCAACAGACAAATATAAATGATAAAACAGTGCCGCGTTACCCCACATACGCTTGACCTGAAGAAGCGGAAGCGCTCAATCGAACCATGACCCCAAAACCAAGGTACGTACTGAACCGTGACTTCTGAGTACCCCTACTATTTACACTTTACACATTTAACACTATTTGCACTCAGTGCACAGCTAATACTTTTTATTTGCCATTTACACTTAGTGTAAATATAGCATCTGAAGCTATTTGCACTTAGTATGAATAGTCATAGTAATTGTTAAGGTTTAAGTTTATTTATATTACTTAGTTTTATTAATAACAACACTGGTTGATTGGTGGGTGTGTTGTGGGTGGTTGCTTTAAGAAAGAGCTAGCCACCAAGTCGCTATCTGACCTTTTGCTCTCTAGATATATTACTTGGGTCCCACTTTCAATGTCAATCTATGAAGTTAAAGGGTTAGTTCATCAAAAAATTTAAATTACCCCATGATTTACTATATAACATTCTTTTTTAAGACGAATACATTCGGAGTTATATTAAAAAATGTCCTGGTTCTTCCAAGCTTTATAATGGCAGTGAATGGTTGTTTATGTTTCGAAGCCCATAAAAGAGCATCCATTCATGATAAAAGTCCTCCACACAGTTCTGGGGGGTTAATAAAGGCCTTCAGAAGTGTAGCGATGCGTTTGTGTGAGAAAAATATCCATATTTAAAACTTTATCGACTAAAATAACTAGCTTCCGGCAGACAGCCGTACGCATCGATTTACGGTGAAAGAGTAACCTGTGACCCTAAAGCACGACGCATTGATGAACGCGGAGGAGCAGAAGATCAAAACACCAGTCACCAGTCAAGTCTAAAACGAGAATTTTTAAAGAGAAATGTCGAAGGAGCTTGAGTTTGTTGCCCAGCCCTGTTCGCCACTGGCAAAACCAGCAATGCAAGTTTGAGAGATGGCGCCCCGACAAATATCGCGAGAATCTCGACTTGCTTTACATCAACAACATATGAAGCAGCCTCTATGGAAGACACTAGCACGCATTTCAGACGTGAATCATGGCAGAGTCGACGAAGAAAACGAAGAAACGTGGTCGGAAGAGTGCAGAGCCGGCTCTGCGTGAGTGGTATTTATGACAGTAACGTTAAATACAAGTTCTCCACAGCGACTCTAGGGGCATAGGGGCAAACTGCATAGTGTGCCTTTAACCACCCAGAGCCGTGTGGATTAAAGGGATAGTTCACTTTGAAATTAAATTTTGGTATGTTTTAGCTTACCTCAAGGGCATCCAAGATGTAGGTGTCTTTTTTTCCGCAGTAGTTTCAATTTTGATATTTTTAGGTCAAACCGTTCTTTTCTGTCAGTCATATAATGCAGGTCTATGGTTACTGTCTCAAAGAGCATGCACAGAGTCCAAATTAAAACAATTCCCCATCTAGTATATATTTCTATGCACCAGTCTGCGTACATGTCACACACCAGGATGTGCGCGCGCCCTCAGATCACTTGGACGTGGCTTTTGGGAAATAGAGCTAAAAACGTTATAAATACTGTTCGTTTTCTCACACAAACCGCTCGTTTCGTGTCTTAGGCCATCAATGTGTACTTACGATGGGGAATTGTTTAATTTAGACGATGGGGAATTGTTTTAATTTGGACTCTGTGCATGCTCTTGAGACAGTGACCATAGACCTGCATGATAAGACTGTCAGACAAGAACGGTTTGACCTAAAAATATCAAAATTTAAACTACTGCGGAAAAAAAGACACCTACATCTTGGATGCCCTTGAGGTAAGCTAAAACATACCAAAATTTCATTTCAAAGTGAACTATCCCTTTAATGGCCATTCACGGTAATTATAAAGCTTGGAAGAGCCAGGACATTTTTTAATATAACACAGATTGTATTTGTCTAAAAGAGGAATTTCATATACATATACATCTTAAGGGTGAGTAAATCAAGGGGTATTTATTTTTTTATTTTTGGGTGAACTATCCCTTTAAGGCCAGTTCATACCAAGGACAAAAATTATGACGATAATGATAAGTATAAAGTTTTAATAATCATCCTAATTTTATTAGAATAGGGAGGTCCACACCACAACTATAACAATAACAACAGAGGAAGAAATTGTTGGAATCACTTTCAAATAACTTTTTTTTCAGCTGATGAATGATTACAACATTGGCAGCCAATCAGAATCCATCCTGTTTCAAAGAGCTCGAGCATTTAAAGTGGCATTTATGCTCATAATAAACAGAATGTTATCATGCATTGTTGTGGATGCTAATATATAGTTGTCAGTAAGGTTATCTTTATCGCTCTTGGTGTGAATATACACAATGATTACTTATACACACAATTTATTGCTTTTTTAAATAAAAATTCTTTGACAATTTATTGCCATGAGAAAATAGTAGGCCTATGTCTGTGGTGTCTGTCAGGAGTTAGTAAGCAGCAATAAAGCACACAAGACAGGAGTAGCGAACTTCATCCATCTTGTTTACTCATTCACTTCAGATCTCACACACATTAAGGAGGTCCATAACACTTATGAACACAACAAAGTCCACTTGTTTATAAAAAAAATAGCTCACCTCTCCTCCCATGATTTCAGATAACATTCAAAACAATCAGTGATGTATTCTGCATACTTCTTCTGAGCTTATTTTTCTCAAATTAAACAAAACTCTTTTGAGGAAGCCAAAATAAACCTCTGGCTAGACTACTGATTCTATTCAGCCTCCCTCTCTCTCTCTCTCTCACACACACACACACACACACACACACACACACATACTGGTTTATGTGGATTAGCCAGACTTTTTCTCCAAACAGGCCCGGTGGTGGTTTAGATGGACTACCCTTTCCTGAGGTCCTAGAGCTATGAGAGTTCGATTAAAACACTCAAAAAAATTTGAAAAAAATTCAGGACACTTTAGACTTCAGATACACCCTTCAGAGCGTGATACACACCACCCTAAAACTATTGTGGTTTATAGAGACAGTTCTCATTTTGAAAAATATGTGACTTATAAGGACCAAAACAAACATTATTGGGACTTTAAAGGGACAATGACGTCACTTCCTCATTAACATAAATACACATACACATTAACCTGACACCACCAAGCATTAATGGGACTTTAAAGGGACAATGACGTCACTTGCTCATTAACATAAATACACTAACACAAATACACATTAACCTGACACCACCAAGCATTAATGGGACTTGAATTATTATTTTATTGCACAACTCTAACATCACCATTGTTAGTTGGTGACAATGGCTAACAGCCAGATAACAGCCTGTAAGAGCTAAACAATAGATTGTCACACAACACCAGTGCCATGACAATGAGAATTGAGCAAAAAAGTCAAGTCAACTTTATTTATATAGCACTTTTCACAATACAGATTGTATCAAAGCAGCTTCACAGTATTCAATTAAAATAATACATCAATGTTTGTTTCTAGTGTAAAACGTCCACGTTTGGTAATGCTGATCAATAGAATTATTGATTGATTAATTAAATTAAATGAAGTATCCCCAACTGAGCAAGCCATAGGCAACAAAAAAAAAGGTCAAATAAGTTATTCTTACCCAACTTCAAAATACCCATGGTTGCTCATAACAAAAAAATAAATAAAATATAAAAAAACTAAAAACTGTTTAACAGTTTGCTTTTGTGATGGCCTCTATTTAAAACATTAAAGGAACTTTGGACTTTTGGGACTTTAGCTTATTCGCCGTATCCCCCAGAGTTAGATAAGTCCACACACACCCTTCTCATCTCTGTGTGTGCCGTAACTCTGTCTGACGCACCCACCGCTAGCCTAGCTTAGCACAAACACTGGAGGTAAACGGCTCCAGCTAGCATACTGCTCCCAATAAGTGACAAAATAACGCCAACATTTTCCTATTTACATGTTGTGATTTGTATAGTCACAGCGTGAACAAATAACAAGGTCACATGAGACATGGACATCTTCTAACCATATACATACTGGGAACTAAATTCTCAGAAGACGAAGCACTGCTACTTGGGCGGAGGGATTTGCTCGCAGGACCTGAGAAGCCCGTGGTGAGGAGCAGAGAGTTCGCTCAGAGGGTTGCGCTAATCACTCCTGCCAGCAGTGCTTCGCCTTCTATATAGTAAAATCTATGAGAATTTAGTTCCCAGTATGTATACGGTTAGAAGACGGCTGTGTGTCATGTGACCTTGTTATTCATACACACCGTGACTATACAAATCACAACATGTAAATAGGAGAATGTTGGCGTTATTTTGTCACTTATTGGGAGCAGTATGCTAGCTGGAGCCGTTTACCTCCAGTGTTTGTGCTAAGCTAGGCTAGCGGTGGGTGCGTCAGACAGAGTTACGGCACGCACGGAGATGAGAAGGGTGTGTGTGGACTTATCTAACTCTGGGGGATACGGGGAATAAGCTAAAGTCCCAAAAGGTCGAAGTGTTCCTTTAACACAAACATAGAAACACCACCACAATAGTCAGTGTATTTAAATCTTTTTTTTTCTGACTGCCTCTTTGCAGCTATTCCTCTATTTTGTACAAAGTCCCTTATATTTTGCACTGTTCTTTGTGCTAACACGGGGTCTACCACCAGTTTTGGTGGCCAGTTTTCCCCTGCTTATATGACCTTTGTAGTGTCGCATTACTGCGGCGACCTCAGCCTTAGACCATACTTTCTTCGCCACTCTTCTGGATCCATGTTCCTCATCAGCATAATTCCCTGGAAGATAGGCAAACAAAAAAAGAATATATCTCAAACAAAATGTGTTGTCCAGTTGAAGCCATCAAAACATGAGTTCAGTTAATGCCACAGTTGACAAGAAATTGCAGTTTACTTTTCTTAATTCACTCTGGGTATCAGTTGGTTGCTCACTCGATGTGATTTCACCAACTTTATTAACCCACTAGAGTGTGGACAATATGGAGTGTAATATTAGAATGTCTTTGCTGTTCATCTATTTATGTGGCCAAACCTTTTACTATTTGAATTAATTGCAGTAAGTAATACTACAATCTAAAAATAAAATTTAGGGCTATTTATTTATATCTCTTTCTTTAAGATTACTCTTGCATTTTGATAGTTGAAAACATCACAAAGACGTGCATAATAATCCTTCTGTTAAAGGGATACTTCACCATTTTTTTCATATTAAACTGTTATTCCCTTAACTAAGACGAGTTGATGCATACCTCTCTCGTCTCAGTGCGTGCACTCAATCGCTCTGGCGCGCGGCTGAACTTGGATAGCACTTAGCTTAGCCCAGTTCATTCATTAGCGACGAAACAGAAATGAAGCTAGAAGCGACCAAACACCTCCAAGTTTTCCCTATTTAAATACAGTTAGTCGAGTAGTTACACAACCAAGTATGGTGACACAAATTAAAACGTGGCACTTTAAGCGGGTAAAAAGGATAACTATGATGTATGGCGACATAGCACTTGGGACTAGAGATGCGCGGTTGACGGTTACAGCCGCGGATCGGGCGGATGACGTGACGAAAAATAATATTTTAATTAAATTTGGGCGGGTGGCGGGCGGTTGAACCAATCAAATGAAAAATATATGTAAATATTGCTATCTAACTATACCTACATCCAAAAAAAAAAAAAAAAAAAAAAAAAGAGCACACTTTAAAAGTCAAATTTTCATTACGCAGTAATATGGCCTAGTCGAGTCTATGCAGACTGCTTGTTATTATCAGAGATGGCAACGCCGGCGAAGGAGGTAACTTTACGTGACAAACTCAAAAAAGGAGAATTAAAAACAAAGGCAATAGAAGGTCATCCATCCATTTTTTCCCCCAAAACGCTATAAATGCATCCTTATATATATATATATATATATATATATATATATTAAATTGATGGTTTGTCTTTTTTTTAAATTGCATTGCCCAATCAGCGGATGGCGGGTGGGTGCGGTTTTGAAAATTCAGGGGTGCAAACAGCGCGCTTTTCGGCGCCTCCCGCTTTTTTCACGTCCGTTTGGGTGACTTGTGTGAATCGTGCAGATCCGAAGAGTTTTTTTTTTTAAGGGGGGGGGGGGGGGTCTGAGAGGGTCTGATTATAATTTAACCAACAGTAATTCTGGATTGCATCCACCAACAAGTAAATAGGAAATAGCGAATCAGAACACTGCGCGCCAAACCAGCAGTATGTGCGCAAGCGTGAACCACTAGTGTTTCTGTCTCACTCTGGATCTGCCACTGCATCACATTTCTCCCTGCGTGGCGTGGAGTGTCCGTTTTTATGTCCGCTCTCGTGTTAACTGGTCAGAGCTTGTGTTAGAGCACAATGCCTGCGTGACACACACACACACTTCTCGAGCCGCGCCGAAACCGCGTGCTAGAAATAGAACCGCAACCGACGCCTATTTTTCACGCGACACGCAAGAGTGTTGGAAGTTTCCAGACAAAATAGAAGGCGCAAATACATATTAATAAGTTACATTTTGATGCATGAAAGTCTCTCGGTTTTGACAAATGCATATTTGTAATTTAAAAAATAGGCCTATCGATTTTTTCGAGTAATTTCAGCCGTCACCATGGTAACCCGGGACGGAACCACAATCGCCGCGGATCGCGGCCACCCCGGCGGCACGTCAACATGGTTACAGATGGCAGAGAGATGCAATCTTTCCCCGGAATACCCGCCCAGCCAGTGCTTGAAGTGCGTCAGAAACAGAGCGCGCGCGCGATCAGTTGTTGGTAATTTGTTGTGTAGTGTGCTCGACGCCGCATCCAATGTAGACATTGCTTTTTTTTTGAGGGCGCTTAACACACAGGCTCGTAGAAACGGCCCTGGCAGCTCGCGCCAGTTCTAGACACGGTGAAAGTTTCCTGATTGTGACGGATGGCCGAATTTACATGACACATTATAAATGAGCATTATAGTCTGCGATAGATACAGAGCCAAAAAGAAGAGAAGAGGATAAAAGGGGATAAAGACAGAGGTAAAGTCATGTAGTGAATGAACAGTTTATCTAATTGCATGGGAGTAAGATACTATAATTTCATGGCAGTTATTTTTACCTTAAACTTAATGTAAGCAGTTCTGAGAGCTCCAGAGTCCAGACTGTGTGATTTTGTAACAATCATGTCAGTTTTAAGACGCATTATTTATTATCACTTTTTTATTAATGTTTTACCCTACAGTTGTGCAGTTTTGGGGGGAATACAGTACAGGCCAAAAGTTTGGAAACATTACTATTTTTAATGTTTTTGAAAGAAGTTTCTTCTGCTCATCAAGCCTGCATTTATTTGATAAAAAATACAGATTTGTTTTTTTAATATTGTGATATATTATTACAATTTAAAATAATTGGTTTTCAATTTATTATACTTTAAATTATAATTTATTTCTGTGATGCAAAGCTGAATTTTCAGGATCATTACTCCAGTTTTCAGCATGTGACATCCGGTCTATCACATGATCCTTTAGAAATCTGATTTATTATGAGTGTTGGAAACAGTTCTGCTGCCTAAAATATTTGATGAATAAAAGGTTAAAAAGAACTGCATTTATTCAAAATAATTAAAAATATTTTCTAATAATATAAATCTTCTTTACTATCACTTTTTATCAATTTAACACATCCTTGCTGAATAAAAGTATTGATTTATTTCAAAAAAAGAAAAAAAAAACTGAACCCAAATTACTGACCAGTAGAGTATATTGTTGTTACAAAAGATTTCTATTTTTTTTTAATTCTTCTTCCTTTTTAATTTTATTTTAATTTTTATTACTTTTTATTCATCAAAGTATCCTAAAAGTATCACACGTTATTAAAAAAATATTAAGCAGCAGAACTGTTTCCAACTTTGATAATGAATCATCATGGAGTAATTACTGGAGTAATGATCCTGAAAATTCAGCTTTGCATCACAGAAATAAATGATAATTTAAAGTATAGGCTAATAAATGGCCTATATTGGGGTCTCAGTATATTTTCCTGCTATTTTGTCCTTAGCCAATCACATGCCTGATGCTTGTATTTTGTTTATTAGTTTCTATGCAGATGCACTAGGCCTACCCTACACAATTACCCCAATCATCCTAGAATTATTAATTCTTTACAAAAAGAGCTATTCAAATCAGGTGAAATTGTTTTCAGGAAGTAGCAGTAAAGCAAGAAGAAGAAGTGCAAGATAGTTTTTCTAAATTTCATTTGACTATGTGCCTATAGGGGTGGGTGGGTTGGGGATGGTGGCAATGTAGTATCTGGATATTTGCCGCGGGACGAGGGCTTCGATTACCTCTCTCTTTTTTGACCATACATGTGTTTGCACCCCTGAAAATTGGTCAAAAAAGTTGGTGCGGATGGATGGCGGACGGATGATGAGTTTTGCGATGCGGTTGCGGATGAAATAATAGCCCATCCGTGCATCTCTACTTGGGACTCGGGAGCACTTCGACTCGGCGCAGTAAAAAGTCACGCTTGAAAAATCCTCTCCCTCTCACTTCTGTCATTAGAACCAACGTGACTTTTTACTGCGCGAGCCGAAGTGCTCCCAGTGCTATTCCGCCATACACTATAGTTATCCTTTTTACCCGCTTAGAAAAGCGCCACGTTTTATTTTGTGTCACCATACTTGGTCGTGTAACTGTATTTAAATAGGGAAAACTTGGAGGTGTTTGGTCGCTTCTAGCTTCATTTCTGTTTGGTCCCTAATGAATGAACTGGGCTAAGCTAAGTGCTATCAAACTGTCGCCGCGCGCCAGAGCGATTGAGTGCACGCACTGAGACGAGAGAGGTTACCTTCATCTTACCTTCAGAGGGAGGTACACTCTCACTTACTGTGGACGACACAAATTACACTGATCCTGTTGAAAACAATTTAACAAGTTACTTTTGTCACAGGAAAAAATACATTTTATCAGCAGAGACTATGAATTGAATTAACATACCAAAGTCTCCCATGTCATGGTCTTGCTCTGTGGTTGTAGAGTCAATATCCATAGGCTCCACAGTTCCAAGCTCTGATGCGGTGAGATCTGTGTTGCTGTCATCAGATTCACTCCCAGTCTTCAGCATCACTTAACGCAATCTCATCTGGAAAATGGCATTAGTAAAACTCAGAGGTGGAAAGAGTACTTGAAAACCATACTTGAGTAAAAAGACAGATACCTTGCAGCATAAATTACTCGATTACCAGTCACCAATACGAGTAAAAGTGATTAACAATACTTTAGTATTATACTAAATCTAGGCTCAAAGATGCACTAGTCCTTGACACTGAGACATGCAGGTGAAAATAAGAAACAATTGATTTGTAAAATGAGAAGTCATGTTTATTTTCTAAAATCTAAATAAAACTGAACACCTCAATAGTCTAATAAATCAGGGTCGACACAACAGCCTCTTAAAGGGATTGTTCACCCAAAAATGTAGTCAACCTCAACCCCAAACCTGTATACATTTCTTTGTTCTGCGGTACACAAAGATAGATATTTTGTAACCAAGCAGATTTTGCCAGCCAATGACTAGTACAGCAGAACAAAGAAGTTTGTAACAACTTGATGGTGAGTAAATGATGACAATTTTCATTTTTGGGTGAACTATCTATTTAAGCGTTTACAAACTCTCAAGTCTCAGTTAAGCTCAAGTGCACAAAAAGGCCACACGCAAACCAATATCCTTCAAAAAGGCCTTGTCAATAATGTGGATAAAAAAAAAATTGTTAAGTAAAATTAAATAGTCAAAGTCTAATTGCACTGGATGTGCTGGTTTCGGACTCATCACTGGCTGCAGTCCTGACTTCATCTAAATCAACCGTCTGCGATTTAGCACCTACTAATGCACTCGCATTCACGTAAAGTAGACTTGTTGACAAGTTTGGGTGAGTAAGGGCAAAACTCACAAGATATAGTTCAGTCAATGCCACTTAGATGGAAATATCACTTTCTGCAGCAGTTTGTTTTTGCAATAAAGAAAAGTTAGGTGCCATGCAAAATGTAATTTGTAATTGCATTACTCATCACAAATGTATTGGAGTAAAAAGTTCATTTACTTCTTCAAAAGTCAAGTAGAGTAAAAGTACTTGACTAAACTTCATGTAGTCAAGTAGAGTAAAAGTAGCTAATATCTTTGATACTCAGTACAACTACAAAGTAGCCAAAATTACATTACTAATTACATTTACTCAAATAGTTTACAGCTCTGGTAAAACTCTCATAAATAGCTGGACATAAAAATCTGTGGTTGAAATAGCCACATAAAATAAGGAAAAGAAAGTACTTGGTTTTGTACTTGCCACTTTTTGCAAAGTAGTAGTTTTGAGCTATTATACCTGCGTTTATGTTTAAGGTGGTCCATGAGCACATAAGATAAATGATTACACAATATGATATTAGGTTAATATTTAAAGTAATTCGACTGCACCTACACAAACATAATTTTGAATTACTGTCCAGCCATACTGTAGACTTAAGTTTATATTTCTGAATAGTAGTCCTCGCTCCTCGACTCATACTTGGACATGAAAGGTGATTTTTTTTTTCTTGGAAAGGGATGCTGACAACGCCAAGCCTTGATGTTTATCTAAAAAAACAAAAACTCAGATAATATCTACAAGGGCTAATTTCTGTACATACCTTCAATTTCAATCTCATCCAGTGACTTCCCCTGGATGCTGCAAAGGTTTCCTTTACTGGCAAGTAATGACAAAGAATATTCTGACTCCGAATCAGGTATGTATTCCTTGTCAGACATGTCCTCAGCATCATCAGATGATATTTTGTCCAATGCTGGATGTGGAATTTTGTCCTGATCTGACAGCAGTTCATCATCAGAAGCCTTAGGAGACTGCTGCGCCTGAATTGGTGAGAAAGCAAATTATTTGACATGGTGATTGAATCTTATAGACAGTTCAAGTTCAACACTCACTTAGTAGATACTCACCTGTGCTGTGCTGTTAAAGTCATCTCTTTTAATTTGCTTGAGGCAGGATTTATGCCAGACCCCTGAACAAACTGGAACACATTTGAGTAAAACAATGTTAACACTGCAGGTCTATTTAAGTGGTTAGAGCACAACACATATACACTCTATACTAATTCACTAAATATCTAACCTGTGCATTGATAGCCAAGCCACTTGAAGGAAGATACGGGTCCCACACAACGAACACACTTGTCCAAGGAGGATACTGTTGCACACACAAGGCAGTGTTTTTGACACTGTTGGCAAAAAAAATTATTGTAGTATTTACTTATGCCACATAGTTTGGACAAAGATATTTCATATTTACGCCACATAGTTTGGACAGAAATATATTTCATATTACATGTCGATATCTAATAATTTTAAATTCAATACCAATGTGACATTTAATTTACCTGATACATATGATTACCCTTTTATTGCATTGTATTTTGTTATTTATAGCGTATCTTATTTATATGCAGCTTATTTAAAGCATATCCTATATGAAGATATACCTTCTTCATATTTTTAAATTGTAGATGGGGAATTTGTGGTTAGCCTCAGTGCCAGGAGCTGACTTCTTGTAGCCCAGTATAACTAATAGGGTGCCTTTCCATTACATGTAACCAAACGACTTAGCATTCACATTAAACCAACATACAGATCCAATGCAGGCAGTCCAAGTGTTCTTAAAAACCAAAGTGATGCCTCTGGGGACGGGACCCTCTAAACTGCATGGACCTCCCAAGTCATGTTTGGGTGGGGTTCAGTGTTTGATACACACACTCAGATATTATACTAACTGAAGCTTGAAAAGGCATGTTTAGACAAATGTCCTTCCATTCCATTGTCCACATAAAGCACGTTCTACTCAGGCGCCTGTCCACATAAAGCATGTTCTACTCAGGCGCCTGTCCACATAAAGCATGTTCTACTCAGGCGACTACACACACACACACACACACACACACACACATATTGAAATAGGTTGGCAGATTTAACATTTTGCCACAAATAAGTTGTACATGAGATTTAATTTACCTCTCCAACCTTGGTGCATGGGCCGAGCTCTGGACTATTCTGATTCGGGTGGCTGACGGCTGTATGGGTGCACTTGCTCTCAGTGGTCAGCTGTAGAAGATGAAACAGAGACAAAGGACAATAAAGAGAAAGTCCAGGGAACGTGACACTATAGAGGACATTTGACATCGGAGTAAAAAAAGAAACCATTCTACTGTTGACAAAGACAGAGGAAAACCTTGCTTTAAAACTCACTGACAACTTCTTTGATATTAACAATCAAGAGCAAGATATTAATAAAAATCTATCTTTTGTGAGGACATACCTCTTCAGTGTCATCAGTTGTGAATGTGGTACCACACATCTTTGGAGCCATTTCATCATCAAAGCCCTGTAAAAAGTAAAAAAAATTAAATAACAAAAATATTGTAGACCGTGGACTATGGAAACTACTCTGATGAACACATTCGTGTTCACCTCGACTTCTACAGATTACCAGTTCCCACAACACAACTTGCTAAGATTTCCAAACTCCTTTTGTCAATGGAGAAAGGAAACCTTTGCAGCATCCAGGGGAAGTCACTGGATGAGTTTGAAATTGAAGGTTTGTGCAGAATTTAGCCCTTGTAGATATTATCTGAGTTTTTGTTTTTTTCCTTTGAATGTTTGAATGCAGCTTATTTAAAGCATATCCTATATGAAGATATACCTTCTTCATATTTTTAAATTGTAGATGGGGAATTTGTGGTTAGCCTCAGTGCCAGGAGCTGACTTCTTGTAGCCCAGTATAACTAATAGGGTGCCTTTCCATTACATGTAACCAAACGACTTAGCATTCACATTAAACCAACATACAGATCCAATGCAGGCAGTCCAAGTGTTCTTAAAAACCAAAGTGATGCCTCTGGGGACGGGACCCTCTAAACTGCATGGACCTCCCAAGTCATGTTTGGGTGGGGTTCAGTGTTTGATACACATACACTCAGATATTATACTGACTGAAGCTTGAAAAGGCACGTTTAGACAAATGTCCTTCCATTCCATTGTCCACATAAAGCACGTTCTACTCAGGCGCCTGTCCACATAAAGCATGTTCTACTCAGGCGCCTGTCCACATAAAGCATGTTCTACTCAGGCGACTACACACACACACATACACACACATATTGAAATAGGTTGGCAGATTTAACATTTTGCCACAAATAAGTTGTACATGAGATTTAATTTACCTCTCCAACCTTGGTGCATGGGCCGAGCTCTGGACTATTCTGATTCGGGTGGCTGACAGCTGTATGGGTGCACTTGCTCTCAGTGGTCAGCTGTAGAAGATGAAACAGAGACAAAGGACAATAAAGAGAAAGTCCTGGGAGCGTGACACTATAGAGGACATTTGACATCGGAGTAAAAAAAGAAACCATTCTACTGTTGACAAAGACAGAGGAAAACCTTGCTTTAAAACTCACTGACAACTTCTTTGATATTAACAATCAAGAGCAAGATATTAATAAAAATCTATCTTTTGTGAGGACATACCTCTTCAGTGTCATCAGTTGTGAATGTGGTACCACACATCTTTGGGGCCATTTCATCATCAAGGCCCTGTAAAAAGGAAAAAAACAACAAAAAAAAAGATAAATTATAACAAATATCTTGAAGACAAGATGTTCCCTGTGTAGCATTCAGTGAAACGATATCATGGCTGTATTTCAGTGAGTGTTTTGTGGAAAACATGTAGTCTCTGAAACGGTTCTTTGACACTGAACAGGCCACATGACTACAGTCTGTAGACTATGAAAACTACACTGATGAATACAGCATTTGATTACTTTGTTGTTTATCTATTGTCAGCCAACTTCGTAGAATGATTGCACTTCTAGAATAATTGACTAAGCTTTTACATGGAGTGAGGGGTTAGTCCTTTTATAGTTCTTAGATTTGCTATGATTCTTTTAAATGACATCTTGTCATGAATTTTCGTCAGTGCTGTTGAATGGGTGCCTTTCCATTACATGTAACCAAACAACTTAGCATTCACATTAAACAAACATAAAGATCCAATGCAGGCAGTCCAAGTGTTCTTAAAAACCAAAGTGATGCCTCTGGGGACGGGACCCTCTAAACTGCATGGACCTCCCAAGTCATGTTTGGGTGGGGTTCAGTGTTTGATACACACACTCAGATATTATACTGACTGAAGCTTGAAAAAGCATGTTTAGACAAATGTCCTTCCATTCCATTGTCCACATAAAGCACGTTCTACTCAGGCGCCTGTCCACATAAAGCATGTTCTACTCAGGCGACTGTCCACATAAAGCACGTTCTACTCAGGCGACTACACACACACACACACACACACACACACACACATATTGAAATAGGTTGGCAGATTTAACATTTTGCCACAAATAAGTTGTACATGAGATTTAATTTACCTCTCCAACCTTGGTGCATGGGCCGAGCTCTGGACTAGTCTGATTCGGGTGGCTGACGGCTGTATGGGTGCACTTGCTCTCAGTGGTCAGCTGTAGAAGATGAAACAGAGACAAAGGACAATAAAGAGAAAGTCCTGGGAGCGTGACACTATAGAGGACATTTGACATCTGAGTAAAAAAAGAAACCATTCTACTGTTGACAAAGACAGAGGAAAACCTTGCATTAAAACTCACTGACAACTTCTTTGATATTAACAATCAAGTGCAAGATATTAATAAAAATCTATCTTTTGTGAGGACATACCTCTTCAGTGTCATCAGTTGTGAATGGGGGGTTTGTGGTACCACACATCTTTGGGGCCATTTCATCATCAAGGCCCTGTAAAAAGGAAAAAAAATATAATAATAATATACACATAGGAGACCGTGGATTATGAAAACTACACTCTGATGAACACAGCATTTGATGACTTCATTGTTTTTGTTCTAACATTCTGTAATGGTCAGTATCATCTATGGTTTGCTGGTTAGGTGGTGCTAACAAAAGCTATAAAAATCATGTTCCACCTGAAGCTAGATGGAAAATGTACAGTATTTTGGTATGTGAAATGTTCTATGGTTAAAGCATTTCTTATATGAGAACTAACAATTTCACAAAGTTAGTTAAATGAAGTCAAGAAGATAAAAACAGTTAACAACTTGTAATTATATATATATATATATATATATATATATATATATATATATATATATATATATATATATATAAAAAAAACACTTTACACACTGCACAAGATACTTGTCAGGTCTGTTGCCCCTCATGTTTTGTATATTGATCATTGTGGTTGGTTACTAGGTACCAATTAATTTATCTTACAGGTTTAGTACACTAACAGAACATCATAAACGCATTACATTTATTTAATGGCCTGAAAGTACTCATATTAATGATATAACAGCCTTCCTGTGTCACTGCAACTTCATATTTAAATAAAATAATGTGGGCTACTAAGAAAGTATTTAATTCTATAAAACAAACACAATGTCTGTAATAAAAGTTAAGGCTTTAACTAGCTACGCCTTGCTCATTAAGCCATGCGGTAGCCACAAGCTCAACTAAACCTAGCTAGCTTTCATTTTAAAAACAAAACTACCAAATTTGACTTGCTGGCAATGTTACTTCTGTCCTCATCTCTACCTTTTGCCCTCCACCTCTTTAGCCTGAGGCTTAATGAGCAGGACATGTTGATAGCCACTCAAGCTAGCTCAGCTAACATTGTGGTAAATATATAGCATTTTACAGTAATTGTAAGTTACAAGTTACAATTTCTTGCAAATAAGAAACACTTAATGCAAAAATGCAGCTATATTTATAAATATAATTATTACCTGTATGTATTTAATCCAGTAAATCCAACGACGTCGAGCTGACACTTCCGAGGTGTGGTCCATTAGGTATTTAATTAGCGACAGCTGGGCCATGTGCTATGGGCGGAGCATCCCGTCGACTTCCGTTTGTTACCGCCCACGTGCGCAAACCAGCCAATCACAAGACGGCCCGCCAAAATGCACCGTGTGTATCAGAAATGTGTATGAAACTGCAATATAAAACCCAGCTGTGGGGTCGCTGTTCTATACACTGGGATACACTCAAAATCAGGTCAAGTGGTAAATGAGGACTTTCAAAGAAAAAGAGAATATATGTTGTTCAGACACTAACAAATGCAGTTACACTCTTTGATTTACGAGGACCTTGGCATAGTCCCCGTATTACCCTTAGGTCCGTGGAGCCCAGGTGAAATGTCTGGCGTGTTGTCCATGTAAACCACATATACCAACACACACACACACACACACACACACACACACACACACACACACACACACACACACACACACCCCTACAAAAGTTTATCTTTCCACATGCAATAAATTCCCAAAAAAGCGCTGTTTCTGCAAGTATGTGTGTGTTTGTAACTTTGCATGCTATTCTTTATGGACTAATGCTGGCCGAAATTCTCAAAACAAATCATCAAGTCCCGGCAGGTCACACAAAGCAAAAAATTCACCTTTCAGCCAGATGGGGGCAGCCACAAACTGAGAACTGCTAGGAAAGTTATTTACACCAGTTCACCAAAGAAACCTACACACAGAGCATGGTCAGGAAAGATACAGGGTTCTCAAGTTTTATCAAAAGCTTGGAGTGAGATCACATGTGGTTGGGGGAGGAGCCTAATGGAGTCCCGCCCCCACCTGTCCCCGCCCCCCAATTTTACCCATTGTTCATAATTAACCAGCACAAATTGAAATTATAACAATTAGTAAATCTAATAAATGACAGAGCAATTCATCACATAAAATATACTCTTTAATGTTATATTTCAAAATTACAAATAAGTTAACAAATTGCTCCAAACAGTTTGGAAAAACAAATATTTTTGCATTTTGAATGTGTCTAGTTGAAACGGCATAATGATTTATTGTGTGGTGGGACATTGTGAACAAATGACATATTAGTGTATTATTAAGGTGTGTGTGTGTGTGTGTGTGTGTGTGTGTGTACACAAGAGTACACACTCCAGCTTATGAAATGTGTTTTGTGTTGTAAGTGTTTGAAAAATACAAATGCAATGGCAATGATTAATGTATGTTTTGACAGGATATATATTACCCAGAGCACTCTGCTTTAATACGTATGTAGCCTTAATGTAACTAGAAATACTATTAATACAGTATAATATATAATTTAAAATAAAATAAAATAAATACATTTAAATTTATTTAAAATAAAATGAAATAAAAAGAAATACATCTTCATTCCTTCCCATACCCACAAACATTTCCCTTAGTTTCAGATAACGTAAGCTAGCCAAACTGAGCCAAAGCTTCTGGCCTGGTTGCAAAGTAGCTGTAGAGTTTTTGACTGCATCAATAATAAGGTAAACGATGGGCTATATATTAAATGTTCTAGCCTTAAAATGTTAGACGAGCTTTCTTCCAACTTACCTTCTCCATCATCACGACGTGTGTTCGCGCGATGTTGTTGGTTACCTAGTAACGAACGTACGGTGGCCGAGAATGTTCCGTCAACTTCCGTGAGTTCGCGCATCTATGTTGCCTATTAACGAACGCAATCTGGCCGAGATACGTGCTGGCGGCAGAAACCTTCACTTTGTGTGCCCGCGCCTCGTATACAACGTTATATATAAAGCTTGTAGGACAACTTGGTTGGAATTGCCTTTTCAGCGTGAGAAATACACGGTGTGGCGTGTGAGCGTGTGAACTGGTTGAATTGCGTGTGTCTCACGGCCAATGCGTGAGACTTGAGAACCCTGAAGATATTATCACTGTTATGTTAGCAACAGGACAAATATGTTTGTGTGGAGTGAATCAGGATGAAAAGAAAACAAGAGTTCTACAGGAGTCATTTGAATATTATTCATAAAATTTCCCTACTTCAACACCAATACCACAGAAATAAGTGTCCTGAGAATTTACACCTCTTTCTGTGACAATACTTAGAGCTAACCGTTAGCATTCCCATTCATCTCGATGGCAACTACTCAGCAGGCACACTTGATTTAAATTCTGCAATCTGCTGATGGACGATCATTTCTAGATACTTTTTATTTTATTTTATTTTATTTTATTTTATTTTATTTTATTTTCTTGACCCCAAGGATAGAGTAGTAGCCCTCTTTTTACTTATGACTCAATTTCTACCAAGAAACAAGCATTGTAGTCTGTAAACATCTGTTTGGTTATCTCTAAAGCTTACCTGAATTTGTTTTAGATCATTATATATAGCAATATGACCTAAATCGTTACAGCACCTTCACATCATTTGATATTTATACACTCTTTATCCAAAGCAACCTATACTTTTTTTCAACAATAAAACTATTAAACAATAGTATTGGTGCAGTATGTACTTTCTGCAACACTAGTAGAAACAAAACAAACAGTTTTCTCAAACACTAGTCTCACATGGCAAGATCTCTGACTGGCAGAATAAAGTTTGGCCCACTTTGGCAGCTTGTTTAGGCTAAGAACCATCCACTTAGACAGCAAGGAGCTCACTGACCAAGAAACCCTTTGCTGTTAAGTTCATCTGAAAAATGTAATTCTAAAATAAAGCCTTGTTCAGCCTGTCAGTCCAAATCTGATTTTTGTGCAGATCTGATTGGATCTGATCCAATCATAATTAGCAAATACACGTCATGTCAGAATTTCTGGAAATCAGTTTTAGTCAGATCGCTCTGATTGGATTTTGCACAGCTTTTCCAAGTCACATTCTTATGCCATGTAAAACATAAACATGTCAGATGTTGAAAGGAACATGCTGAAAATCAGCTCGGAATTTGGCCCGAACCTAGAATACTCCCCCGAAAAAGTTGCAAAACAGACGTGGGACAGCAGCCAGGAAATGGTGCAGACAATCCCCCACAAATTGCGGAGGGCAAGGCTATTGGTATAGCATTTGTTGGTTGCTGGACCGGGAGGGCTCTCGCATCATCGGACAGGAGTTCGATAGGCTACTCACAGCTTCAGACATGTAAACTCTGAGTTTGAGCACACGCACGAGCACTTGCTTGTAAACGTACTGGTTGCAATCTGAAACATCACCGCTAGAGGCCGCTGAAAACTACATATAGCCCCTTTAATGGCAATGAAAAGGTTATTAGTCAGTTATTGAAATGCCTTATTTTCAATAAGTCACTTTAGTAAATTAATTGATATTTAACCAAAAGTCCATTTGTGTTTTTTTGGCAAAAAAAACTTCTAAGTCCACCTCTTTGGACAACAAGATATAGTAAACAGTTGCAAAATCACTAAAGTATTCCAAAATCACTGGAAACATTGCAGATGATGAAAGCAGAATTTTAAATGAAACCATGAAGAAACTGATCCATACAGTAGGGGAGTAGTGATGCAAGTGACTGCCGCGTCCATTTCTTTTAGCGTTTTACAGCAGCAGAAGGAACACTGTTGTGTTTACTTGCTACTCGCAAAATCCTGTCATCATTGCCACTGGTTGCCACTGTAACGATGGACAAAACGTGATAACTTGCAACCAGTGGTGGGAAGAGTACTGAAAAAATATACTCAAGTAAAAGTACATTTACATTCCAAAAAATGTAGTGTGAGTAGAGTAAAAAGTACTTGTCCAAAAAACTACTTGAGTAAGAATAAAAAAGTAGCTCATTTAAAATTACTCATGAGTAGTGAGTAGTGAGTAGTGAGTACTGAGCTGCGGATTCTACCAGTGGTGGAAAGATTACTGACAAAACATACTCAAGTAAAAGTACCATTACATTCCAAAAAATGTAGTGTGAGTAGAGTAAAAAGTACTTGTCCAGAAAACTACTTGAGTAAGAGTAAAAAAGTAGCTTATTTAAAAGTACTCATGAGAAGTGAGAAGTGAGTATTGAGTACTGAGCTGCGGATTCTACCCCCTTATAATAAACACTGTACACTATAATTAAATAAATTTGAAAACATTGTACATCAGGGTTGTGTACTCGAGACTCGGACTCGGTCTCGGACTCGGTCTCGAGACCATATTTTAATGGTCTCGGTCTTGTCATGGACTCGTGTGCATTTTGACTCGGAATTGACTCGTACTCGAACATATTAGGACTCGGACTTATTCCCGAGTCCACTCGAGTCCCATTCAAAATATTTCATGATTGTTACTGTATGTTAATATTTCTTTAAATTGTTGTTTGATTGAAACGTCCAATGATTGCTGACTTTCTTGTGCGCAACTGCGCATGACTTGAGACTAACGTTCGCGCCACGCAAATGCAGCAGGAGCCTGGTCAGATGTGATGTGGAGCCTCTAGCTCAACTATGTATTGAAAATGTCTGCCTTATCATCCATAATTCAGTTTGCATATAAGAGCCACACAGAATTCGTGTGCAGTAGGACGCGCGACTGAGTCGAATTCGCGTCCACCGCGCCGCGCTAAACGCCCCGGACGCACGTAAACGCTATTTCTTGATATTTCTTGATAATAGTCCGCTGCGAAGTATAATAACACACCGTTGCCATGAAAAACAGAGCGTTGCTATGGACGCAGTTGGAAGCAATATAGCCTAATAGTTTTTAAATCAATAAGCTCCTTTTTAAATCAATATTTTGTCAAATTATTGATTTATTTGGTAGGTAGCCATGTAATAAGCGGGATAATGTATAGCGAGGCGGTTGTTATGAATACAACCCCTTCAGGCTGATTCAAGCTGATTTCACCTCGCTATATATTATCCCTTACATATTTCTCTCTATTATTTGTATTGCAATGTGGACAAGAGCACTTACTGATTGTAATAATTGTAAGTAATAATTGTAATAAAATTACCTTTACACACCACCTACTATGTGGCCTTTTTACCATTACAGTGTACATGATTCCATGGTATATTTGATTTACTGTTTGAGTATGGTGCCAATTTTATTGTTACCACCAAATATTTTACATATTCTTGAAGATATCTTTAGGTCTGGTTTTTTAGACCCAACCTTAGGTTATCCAACCTCTCTGGTCTCGGTCTCGACTCGACTCGGACTCGACTCTCTTTGGTCTCGGTCTCGACTCGGACTCGACTCTCTTTGGTCTCGGTCTCGACTCGGACTCGACCCTCTCTGGTCTCGGTCTCGACTCGGACTCGAGTGAGCTGGTCTCGACTACAACACTGTTGTACATACTGTAATTTAAATTATCTTTTGTTGTCTGTCAGAAAGATACATCTAATATAAAATATAATATAATATAAAAATATCTATCATCCATCTTTTTAAACTGCATCAAAACAACACGGAGAGACTAGTACAGAGATGGGAAGATGAAAGAGTTATTCTCAGTACACTCATAAGGCGGCTGAGCCTCAGCATGCTATTGTTGCACATAAAATATCAATGTTCAGAACTGTGCAAAGAATTAAAAAACCTTTAAAAACGATTCGAGAATTCAGCATCACACACAATGAGATGGGTTAAATAGAGAAATAAAAAAAGAGCAAATTTCTCTAATAAATTATCAGTTTACCTCACCTAATGCACTGAAAAAGGCTAAGATAGTGGGCTAACACTATATTACACTGTAATTCCATGCCATAAAATATGTTACAATTTAAACGTAAAAGCACATTGTCCTAGAAGGGTGGGCATCATCCTTTACATTTTACACGGCTACATTTACTCAAATTTTTATGCGGATAATATAATTTGTATTTTGTAAGGTAAATTTGGCATTAAATAGGGAAGTATTTCCGGGGAAACTTTTTCAAAAGAAACACACACAAACGCTCGTCTCTCTGCAGTCTTAGCGTAGCTGTTTTCAACAGCATCCACAACCGAATGGTTAAAAAAAAAACTTGAAAACTGTTTTAGCTAAATAAAGGCGGATTGTATGAAATGGACCAATCAAAAAACGTTGTTTATTAACGAGCTGTAGTCATGCACTGACAGAAACGCAGTAGGCCTACAAATTAACGCCATGGGTCATTGTGCTATGGTCCTCCAATTTCAGTACAGAAGGTGTTTTTCCACGTTAAAGTCCAACTGAAATCAAAGTTGACCCTATTTACTTTGTTAGCGCATATTACTAGTCTTGTGGTGAAAAATTAATCCGTGCAAGTTAATACACAGAAAAAAAATAGTTTGCCGTCGTAATTTTTAATCAAAGTCTGAAAAGTTATTTCCGGTCTGGAATGGCTGATGACGTAGGTTTGACTGCTTGGGTTGGGAAACGCTTAACCACTCCCCTCAAACCATTAGTCTGCTATGAGTGAGAGATGGAGAGGAGGAGCGCTAGAGTAAAACCCTGCCCTCTGTTCAATATTCCTTTTCACTGGGAAATACGTCACAACACTGGAGAAAAGTCATTTGCAACTTCCGGTTCACACGGACTTTAAGCGTTTTAGAGTATCACCAACACAACACACCTTCACAGCGCGCATTGCGAACTCATAAACTCCTCAAGAGTCAACGAGCTGACGACTTCTCCAAGTGATGCTGAGCGCGAGGGAGTCGCATCAGTGCACAGATCGCGTGACGCACGTCTATCTATAGATAGGAGCGGGAATTCACCGCATTATGAATGTGGCTCTTGAGGAAGTAGTTCACCAAATGTCAGGCCCTGTAGATAGGCTAGCCTCTATAAAACAATTTAGTAAGCAGAAATTTGAAATGTACCTAGCATATTAGGAGAAAGGCGCTGATATCTCGATTGAATTGATGCTTGAAGAATGCACATCCACATCAGCCACGAGTAACAGCAGCGGTTAAAGTTTTCAATGCAGAATTTGATTTGACGACAGTCACGAGACCGATTACTCGATGAAATAACAAGCATGGAACGAGTAATGACAACAAACGGAGGGAAAATAACGGAGTAAAAGTACCGATACATCACTTAAATGTAGGCCTACTCAAGTAAAAGTAGGCTATAAGTACACAACTTTTAAACTACTCCAAAAAGTACAATTTCTGGAAAAAAAAAACACAGTAAAGTGAGCATTTGTAATTCTGTACTTCACACCCCTGCTTGCAGATCGGCAATTGAAAGCCGGCTCAGTCGCACACTGTCATTCATCTTGAAATCATACAATTCAATTTGCATCTTATGATTGTTTTTTGTGGATTTAGGGAATTATGCTGACAAAGGGAAGTGGCATTTAGCTGTTTTCTGGAAATCCAAACATTAGCTTATCGTCCATCGACCTCAAATATGGCTTATCACTTGAAACAAGTAGTAGCAAATCCTCTCGCACTAATGTTAACCTAGATAAATGTGTGCTATTATCAGGCGCATAAGTGTTTGTGTGGAGAGCGCTCTTACTGCATGAAATACAGGAGTCAGCACCATCACTTGCATTTAACTTAAAATGCTGCGTCATTTTTGCTCATTCAGATAAGAGTAATGCTAACTATATAGGGTCTACTTTTATTTCTGTAAACTCACAGTAACAACAAAATGTTGTGCTTTTGTAAAATAATGAAAACAATCAGGATGTGCTTTCTGCAGTCTTGGTCTCAGTCACGTCACAAAACGAACCGAAACTCAGTGTATACTTGCCTCACGGACCGAAAGCTTGAAATATCCACTTTTAAATGAACCAATTCAAATGGAAAATAAATATTCAGAGATTATGTAATCCGTATGAAACGTGCATATAGGCAGCTAGGCGCATCCACTACTGCAGAGATGATGAGTCTACTTAATCTCTGCAGCCATAAACACAGAAAACATTAGCAGTAAATTATTTTTTTGAGTGGTTTAGACAGTCTCCTTCTGTTTTTTCACGACACACTCATAATCATTTGCCTGTGCGCTGTGGCAAGCTTTATGCGTGCGTTTGAGCGCTGATTAGGCTATGTAATCTATTGCCAATTAAAGGCTTGTTATTATGATTTAAGGCTTATTAATATAAACACATGACTAGTTGACTAAACGCTTAAATGAACGAATACTAGTCGACTAGAAATTTATTTTTGTCGAAGGCAGCCCTAAAATAAACCAAGCAAAATGGCTCTGCTGTGCATCCCTGTGTGTTTAATAAGCAGAGTGTACGCACGTTTTGCACCTGTCTATAGGCTCATATTACTAATGCGCCCTTTAAATAATAATAAAAAATACTGCGCCATTGATTTTAGACCAGGTTTTTGTTTCAGTTGCCTCAAAATAGCAACGTGCCAACAATGCGCCTAAACACACCTGGTTTTCAGACCAGCAGGCCCATAGGCGCACAAATGGGCACAAATGCATTTGCTATTTAAACAATGTGGCGCAGGATGTGAAAATGATGACTGCGTCAGGCTGAAACTAGCAAAAACCACTTGCGTCGTGCCTGGTGCTACATTGCGCCAGGTGTATGATAAGGCCCGATATGTTGCACAGTGTGGTGCAGTTCTAAAGTTGAGGATTAATTGTGCATGGTTGTCCTCTCCTATAGCACATCATTTATGTTGTATGTGCTTACGCCAACACAATTGAAAACCAAACGGAAAACATGGAATGGAGTTGTACAGTATGTGGACACAATACACAAACACTGGAGTGACACAAGTGCGGTTGGAGAGTGACAGCACGTGGTCAGATAATGACAGCACTTTCAACAATAAAAAATATTTTTGTGCTGCTTTGTTTGTATGGTTACAAACTTTGGCTTGAACACAGTTTCACTGATGTCTTTAGGATGTTTGAGAACTCTAATATGATATGACAATGTTATTAAAACATGGCATCCTCAAACACAGGCACGTGCATTGTGACGTCTGCACATCTGGAAGAAATTTAAGTTCACAGAGGAGTTTATATTCACTCCACCTAAGAATAGATTAGCGATCTGTTGTTTAAGCAATAACTGGCCAAAGTCACATAATATCTTAAAGTGTTTAGTGCATTACAAATGTGAGTAGTCCGGTGTAAAGGGTGTTAATGTGATGAGTATAGACAGCCAAATATTAATGCTGTTAATGTTAATCCGTTTGTTTACATGTTTCCAGCACATCTGGACCATAAAGCCATAAATTTGCATTTGTTTTGCATTGCATGCGCCAACCCAAAAATACAGACAAATATTTACAGAGACATTCGATACTCACATATATGCAAATAATATCAAGTAGGCTAACCAATTTTGGGCAGTAACTAAAAGTAGTGAAGCTACTAACTGAACTGAAAGTGGCTCAGTAGCTTCAAAATAGTGTAGCCTTTTTCAGAAATATTTCAATATAATTCATATTTTTTTGTCATATTATACTGCACATACAGGATTAAAACCAAGTGAACTGAGGTAATAATCGAATGCCTCTGTGATAGTCTGATTCATTTTAGTTAATCAGTTCATTCGGATAAATACTTAGATTATTAATTTGATATCCTCATTGATAATGTGCCTAAAAATAGCCGTTAGCTGCTTTTTATTAGTATCTTAACATTAGTTGAACTACTTAAACTTTGAAATGTTTCTCCAAAACAGGTCTTGACATGAGACAATCTGGACATGAGACATCCAAGTCGGAAAGTCTATACAGCTGCTTGGGCTGTTGAGACTTTCCATCTCCTGTGAAGTCTGCCAAAGTAATAAATCTGAACTGCACTCAGTGTTTTCAGCCCTTCAGCGGCAAACGACTCTTAGTTATTCCATTCATACTGCAGTTGACCTGCCTGATCTGACTTCAGCAATCAAAATAAACTTTGACAAAGCAGATCCTATGTAACTGACGTAATGTACAGTAGATGTCCAAACATACCCAATGCAAGAGTGTCGTCTCCGAGTTGAGCCACAATTAAATAGTGAATTCCTCCTGAGGATTCGAGGATCCCTGTGCGTCATTTCAAAAAGCTGTGGAAACAACTTTAAGTCTTGGTCTTTTACCAGCACTTAGTAAAAGGAAACATCCATAGAGTTTCAGTCTATTTTAAAGTTCAACCAAATGAGCAAACATGTAAAAAAAACACATGTTCAGTCGAAAGAGGCTAAGCAAAAATCTGACACCTTAGTCCAGGACTTTTTGTCTCCATTTACAGAACCTCATCCTCAGGGTCTGCTGAACAAGAATGTGATGACTAGCTCATGTAGATCATCATCCAAAGCTGACAAATATCTTCTGTAACATGCCAAATAAGGTTAATCAGAAACTCTATCTACTTTCAAAAACTTGCTTTCATAATTCACTCATAAAACTCTATATTTATCTTAAGGGAATCCCTAGGGACACAGTTTAGAGGTTCAAGGTCCTGCTAAGTTTCCATAAGAGTGTTTCTTTGGCTAAATGTTAGATGGGCGGGAAGAAGCAAGAGAAGAGAAAAGAAAGAGAGAGGGGGAGGTGTAGAAAACTGAGCCTGGAGGGTGGTGTGCGGTCACACGCTGCAGCATTTCATATACATGTGCATTGTGAATTGTCTGTGATGGGTGGCTCCTGTTTGCCCGCCAACATCATCAGAGTAACACGCGAACACACACACAGCATGAAGTGAAAACAACACACTCTTGCTGCGGGTGCTGTTCTGACATGCCTATGCTATTGTCTACATACTTCATTTTCATTGCACACTCATTTGTTCCATTTAGCGAGAGAATGACCTGATTTAAACTTATAGAACTTCAGCTTTGCAAAGCGTCCAATCAGAACTTAAGGTCGGAAGCGTGTCTGATCAGAACTTCAATTCAGTACTGTGTCCAATCGTTCATTTTGCTACAATGTTAGTCCGGTGCCATATCCAATCAGAAGTCAGTTTAAAATTGTGTCCGATCACAAATTCAGTCTAGTAATGTGTTCGATCTGTCTTTTGCTACAGTCTGTACTTTAATTTCAGTCCAGTACTGTGTCTGAGTGTCCAATTAGAACTTATTTTGACACTGTGTTCGACTTTATTTTAGTGTTCAAGTGACCATTTTGAACTTCATTTTGGTCAGTTTAAAATTGTGTCTAATCAGAACTTCAGTCCAGTACTGGGTTTCAACACTACTTTCAGTTTGGTTCAATATCCTGTTCAGTCACCTTATTACAGTATGCCTGATCTGGCAATCAGTTTCGTTATCGCCACAGTTAAGTGTCATCAAGCATGCAGTGATTCCTGTAGGAACATGACTCCACTGCCTGGATTAGAGCCATCTAAGAGTCAGGCCTAAATCTGCCCACTTTTCTGATCTGGAATTTTTAGATTTCCTCTTTCTCACAGAGACTGGAATGTACAGACTGTTTTGAAGGGTTTGCAATGAAGTAATATCAAGCTAAATGATAACAGCATTTATTTGATCATATAGTGACCCTTACGGAACAAAAATATAGGGAAAATACAGCTAAATATTATGCGATATATTACTTTATACATTTCCATATACACTGTAAAAACTAAAGGAGCCTCAAATATCCTGTCGGATACTCAAGGAACTTAAAAATGTAATTTAGGTGCCTCAAAGCTCTTTCTCCTATAGTAGGGTTACTGGAGGAGCATTGACAATATTTGAGGTTCTTGCTGGAACTTATGGGGTCCTTTAAGCACTTTGTATTTAGTTCAGAGGTTCTGGAGTCACCTTTTCATTACCATGAGTCCTCAAAGTGCTTTGGGGGAAAATAGAGGAACTTGAATGTGATAAAAGGG